>NC_057800.1:179018320-179316972 GCF_018294505.1 Triticum aestivum | reverse complement strand
TGAACAGGACCCCGTGGTGTGGATGGATGAATAGTAGATGGTGGAGGGGTGCCCGTGGAGGGGTGGTTGAACAGGACCCCGTGGTGTGGAGGGCTGGATGAAAAGTACACGGTGGAGGGGTGCCCGTGGAGGGGTCGTTGAACAGTAGCCGGTGGAGTAGCGCACGGTGGAGGCGGGATGAACAGGAGCCCGTGGAGGCTGGAGGAGGTCGACGGTGGAGATGAACAGTATCTCGTGGAGTCCCATTTTGCGGTACGCCACAACCCTCCCGATAAACAGGACCCCCATTTCGACCGTAGCGCTCCAACACAAGTCTGTTTCCTCCGTTTTGTGGTACGCACACCCCTCCCGATCAACAGGACCCCCGTTTCGACCGTAGGAGGTCCGTTTCCTCCGTTTTCCGGTACGCCAGACCCCTCCCGATGAAAAGGATCCCGTTTCGAATGTGGCCGGTCGAACACAAGGCCGTTTCCTCCGTTTTGCGGTATGCTAGGCCTCGTTTCCATCGCCTGTTCTGTACAAGCCTTCCCGATGAACACGACCACGCATTCCGTTCCGACCCAGCCGGTTGGCTCCCACGCGTTCCGTTGCCTCCCGATGAACACGACGCATTCCGTTGCCTCCCCATGAACATGAAGCATTTCGTTGCCTCCCCATGAACACGACGCATTCCGTTGCCTCCCCATGAACACGACGACGACGATGTTTCTCCGTTCCGACCAAGCCATGTACATGAGCCCTGGCCGTACGTATGCGCGAGTAGGCGTTCGAGACCCTGCCCGTATGTACGTACATGGCCGTATTTTCTTTCTTGCATCCCGGCCGCTGTACGTATGTGTACATGCTACGTGCGCGCCTCTACTACGACACGTACGCGCCTCTACTACGACACGTGCGCGCCTCTACATTGACCAGTATATATGTACGTACACGTTCGCGACCAGAATGACAACGCTACGTATGCTTAGACCAGGTGGGTCCCGACTGTCAGGCACTACCTTGCCTGCAAAGATGTAGCCGGTGGGTCCCAGTAGTCCGGGGGCGAATCGTTTTTTTGCCCGGGCGCACTTCCTTGCGTGCGAAGGTGTAGCTGCTGGGTCCCAGCAGTCAGGGGGGAATCGTTTTTTTTTTGCCCGGACGCACTTCCTTGCGTGCGAAGATGTAGCTGGTGGGTCCCAGCAGTCAGGGGGCGAATCATTTTTTTCGGATGCACTTCCTTGCGTGCGAAGATGTAGCTGGTGGGTCCCAGCAGTCAGGGGGCGAATCGTTTTTTTTCGGACGCACTTCCTTGCTTGCGAAGATGTAGCTGGTGGGTCACAACAGTCAGGGGGAAACGTTTTTTCGTGAAATACGGTGGCCCGTTCGGTGGGTCCCCGCTGTCAGGTGGAGGAATAATTATTTTGCGCGTAATAAGGAGGCACTTCCTTGCTGCGGCCATGGACCCAGCTGTCAGCCTCTCCACGTACAGTCCATGTCCGATGGAAGCCATTCCTTGACCACGTTGACCACGCCGCGCCGAGAGCACCAGGGCGGTGGACGACGGCGAGGCCTAGGAAGGGGACAACACGGAGCCGGGGAAGACGCGACAGTGGATGCCCACGCGTAGAGGAGTATGAGGGTTCACTCGTTCAGCTGCGGTGTGAGCACTACAAAAAGAAGACACATCCGTGACATTTTGGGCCAAACGAAATTTTTTTCTGTCATACATATGACACTTCTATGACGATAATTGTGACAAAACCCGGTATCATCATAGATGTGGTGGGCTCCTACTTCTATGACAAAAAATCATGACAGAAAATGGGCTTTTTGTCCTGGGCGGGCCGGAGACGCAGCTGCATGACATTCTTTGGGCCGTCCATGACGGAAAAAACCATGGTAGAAGCGAGGGCGAGGAAAATTTTGGGGAGTTCCCGGTTACGGTGGGAGGCCGGGGGCCGAGCGATGCGCGTTTCTCTCGTACACGTACGCATGTGTGTGCGAGGCGTTGGCTCTAACTGAACCCGAGCGAGGCGTTGGGCTCTAACTAAACCCGAGCGATTGCACTGCAGGCTACGCGTTACTGAACTCGAGCGATCGATCGATGGCTGTTAACTGAACCCGATCGAGCGATTCCTTCACTACTGCTGCTAACTGAAGCCGATCGATGCTGCCTCTAGATGAACAGTGAGCGTTGCGGGGGGGTTGGATGAACAGTTCCCGGTGGGGGTGGATGAACATGACCCCGTGGTGTTGCCTCTGGATGAACAGGACCCCGATCGATCGAGCTCGTTGGGGCTGGATGAACAGGACCCCGTGGAGGGCTGGATGAACAGGACCACCCCGTGGAGGGGTAGGATGAACAGTAGACGATGGAGGGCAGGATGAACAGTAGCCCGTAGATGGGTGGTTGAACAGGAGCCCGTGGAGAGCGCTGGTTGAACAGTAGCCGGTGGAGTAGCGCGCGGTGGAGGCTGGATGAACAGGCGCCCGTGGATGAACAGTCGCAGGTGGAGGTTGGAGGAGGTCGATGGTGGATGAACAGTAGCTCATGGAGGCTGGAGGGGGTCGACGGTGGAGATGAATAGTATCCCGTGGAGTCCCGTTTTGCGGTACGCCACACCCCTCCCGATGAACAGGACCCCCGTTTCAACCGTAACGCTCCAACATAAGTCCGTTTCGTTCGTTTTGCGGTACGCCACACCCCTCCCGATCAACAGGACCCCCGTCTCGACTGTAGGAGGTCCGTTTCCTCCGTTTTGCGTTATGCCAGACCCCTCCAGATGAACAGGATCCTGTTTCGAACGTGGCCGGTCGAACACAAGGCCGTTTCCTTCGTTCTGCGGTACGCCAGGCCTCGTTTCCATCGCCTGTTCCGTTCAAGCCCTCCCGAGGAACACGGCGCATTCCGTTGCCTCCCCATGAACACGACGCATTCCGTTGCCTCCCCATGAACACGACGCATTCCGTTGCCTCCCCATGAACACGACGATGACGTTGTTTCTCCGTTCCGACCCAGCCATGTACACGACCCCTGGCCGTACGTATGCGCGAGTAGGCGTTCGAGACCCTGCCCATATGTACACATACGTGGCCGTATTTTCTTTCTTGCACCCTGGCCGCCTCTACTACGACACGTGCGCGCCTCTACATCGACCAGTATATATGTACGTACACGTTCACGACTAGAATGACAATGCTACATACGCTTCGACCAGGTGGGTCCCGACTGTCAGGCACTTCCTTGCGTGTGAAGATGTAGCTGGTGGGTCCTAGCAGTCAGGGGGGCGAAATACGATGGACCGTCCGGTGGGTCCTGCTGTCAGGTGGAGGAATAATTATTTTGCACGTAATAAGGAGGCACTTCCTTGCTGCGGCCATGGACCCAGCTGTCAGCCTCTCCACGTACAGTCCACGTACGATGGAAGCTGTTCCTTGACCACGTTGACCACGCCGCACCGAGAGCACCAGGGCGATGGACGATGGCGAGGCCTAGGAAGGGGACGACATGGAGCCGGGGAAGACGCGGCAGTGGATGTTACACGTAGAGGAGTACGAGGGTTCACTGGTTCGCTGCGGTGTGAGGCTGCCGTCGCCGCAGAATAACAGGGGGTGTGGGTGAGTAGACGGATGGCCTGGCCAGCGGTGGGAGTAGTAGGGGGCGGTGAGGCCTCCGCCGCATCGCAGCCTGCCACGGGAGTCAGGAGCACGAGGCACGACTGGTGCTGGTTTGGGCAGCTGGAGCAAGAAGACCAGAGGTTGAAGAAGCACTACGGCCGTTGGATGGACATCGTACGGTCACTGGAGCTAGAATCGTGCATATTGACTAAGTTGACAAAGCCCTCCGTCCCCGTGAACTTAGTAGGCCCACAAGTCAGCCTACCACTATACCGGGTCCTAGCTAACAGGGGGAGTATTCATTTTTTTTGTGCCTAATAAGGAGGCACTTCCTTGCGTGCGAAGATATAGCTGGTGGGTCCGAGCTGTCAGCGGCGGTAAATTTTTTTCGTGAAATACAGAGGCCCTTTCGGTGGGTCCCTGATGTCAGGTGGGGGAATGATTATTTTGCGCGTAATAAGGAGGCATTTCCTTGCGTGCGGCCATGGACCCAGCTGTCGGACTCTCCATGTAAAGTCCACTTCAGATGCATGTCGGTCGTTGACCACGTTGACCAGGCCGCGCCGAGAGCACCAGGGCGGTGGACGACGGCGAGGCCTAGGAAGGGGATGACACGAAGGCAGGGAAGCCTCGGCAGTTGTTTCCCACGCTAAGGGGAGTATGACTGTACGAGGGTTTACTGGTTCGTCTACCGTCGCCGGAGAATAACAGCAGGTGTGGATGAGTAGAGGGATGGTTAGGCTAGCGATGGGAGTACGGTCGGGCGGTGAGGCCTACGCGGCAGCACAGCCAGCCGCGAGGAGGAGGGAGCAGGCAGTCCCGCCGGCGCTTGTTTGAGCGGCTGGAGTAGGAAGAGCAGAGATTGAAGAAGCACGACGGCCGTTGGATGGACATCCAACAGTCAGTGCTTGTGCGTCAACCTTTTTTTTAAGAAAGGCTCAAATCTGTGGAAAACAGCATACAGCTCATCTGCCATTATTTATAATAATTTATAGCCCATTTGCTAATTCTTAAGGTTTTTTGGAGCCCATATTCTTTTTGTTAGCATTACAGCCCATATTGTGGCAATAGTTAAAAAATTATACGAAATTTTGCATATTTCGGTGCGGTCAGAACTGTTTTTAATCCCGAAATTTCGACTCACATTCAAACTGATTTTAAAATTAAATGTATATCAGTATAAAATCCAACAAATTCTCCACGCATAAAAATTAATGTAATTTAAAATCTTGAAAAAAAAGATATTTGAAACTAATTGCCGGTTTGATGTGTTTTAAAAATGTACAACCCATTTCTCATTACTAATGGGCCATTTTCTCGGCCAGCCGAATGAAAGCTCTCCTCGTCTTGAAAGATTTGCAGCCCAACAGGCCTGACAAAGCGACTTACTTGGCAAATCACAAAAAAACTGGGCTGTGGCCGTGGACCCAGCTGTCATCCTCTCCACGTACAGTACTCTTCTGATGGAAGTCGTTCCTTGACCACATTGACCACGCCATGCGGAGAGCACCACGGCGGTGGACGACGACGAGGCCTAGGAAGGGGACGATGCGGCAGTGGAAGCCCGCGCAGAGAGGACTACGAGGGTTCACTGGTTCGACTGCGGTGTGAGGCTGCCGTCGCCGCAGGGCCTGGCCAGCAGTGGGAATAGTAGGGGGCGGTGAGGCCTCTGCGGCAGCACAGCCGGCCACGGGAGGCAGGAGCATGCGGCACGACCGGCGCTGCTTTGGGCGGCTAGAGCAAGAAGACCAGAGGTTGAAGAAGCACTACGGCCGTTGGATGGACATCGTACGGTCACTGAAGCTAGAATCGTTCATATTGACTAAGTTGACAAAGCCCTTCATCCCCGTCAACTTAGTAGGCCCACAAGTCAGCCTCCTAGCAAGGTGGGTCCCAGCTAGCCGAGGGAGTATTCATTTTTTTGTGCGTAATAAGGAGGCACTTCCGGTGGGTCCGAGCTGACAGCGGGGGGGGGACATTTTTTTCGAGAAATACGGTGGCCCGTCCGGTGGGTCCCAGTAGTCAGGGGGAAACGATCTTTTTCGCAAAATACTGGTGGCCCATCCGGTGTGTCCCCGCTGTCAGGTGGAGGAATAATTATTTTCCGCGTAATAAGGAGGCACTTCCTTGCGGCTGTCATGGACCCAGGTGTCAGCCTCTCCACGTATAGTACTCTTCCGATGGAAGTCGGTCGTTGACCACATTGACCACGTCGCGCCGAGAGCACCACGGCGGTGGACGACGGTGAGGCCTAGGAAGGGGACGACGCAGATTCGTGCAAGACGCGGCAGTGGATGCCCACGCGGAGAGGAGTACGAGCATTGACTGGTTCGACTGCGATGTGAGGCTGCCGTCGCCGCAGAATAACAGGGGTGTGGGTGAGTGGAGGGATGGCCTGGCCAGTGGTGGGAGTGGTATGGGGGCGGTGAGGCCTCCACGGTAGCACAGCCGACCACGGGAGGTAGGAGCAGGCGGCACGACCGGCGCTGCTTTGGGCGGCTGGAGCAAGAAGACCAGAGGTTGAAGAAGCACTATGGCCGTTGGATGGACATCATACGGTCACTGGAGTATTGACTAAGTTGACAAAGCTCTTCGTCCCTGTCAACTTAGTAGGCCCACAAGTCAGCCTAGGTCCCAGCTAGCAGGGGGTATTCATTTTTTTGGGCATAATAAGGAGGCACTTCCTTGCGTGCGAAGATATAGTTGGTGGGTCTGACCTGTCAGCGAGGGTAACATTTTTTCGTGAAATATAGAGGCCCTTCCTGTGGGTCCTAGCTGTCAGGTGGAGGAATCATTATTTTGCGCGTAATAAGGAGGCATTTCCTTGCATGCGGCCGTGGACCCAGCTGTCAGCCTCTCCACGTACAGTACACTTCCGATGGATGTCGTTCATTGGCCACGTTGACCAGGCCACGCCGAGAGAACCAGGGCAGTGGACGACGGTGAGGCCTAGGAAGGGAACGACACAGAGCCAGGGAATACTCGTCAGTTGTTTCCCACGCGGAGGAGTATGAGGGTTTACTAGTTCGTCTGCCGTCGCCGGATAATAACAACATGTGTGGGTGAGTAGAGGGATGGCTAGGCAAATGATGGGAGTACGGTGGGGCCGTGAGGCCTGCGCAGCAGCATAGCCGGCCGCGGGAGGAGGGAGCAGGCAGTCCCGCCGGCGCTTGTTTCAGCGGCTTGAGCATGAAGAGCAGAGATTGAAGAAGCACGACAGCCATTGGATGGACATCCAACAGTCATTGCTCTCTGTGTTGACTAAGTTGACAGGGCGTTGCGTGTGCCTCAACCTTTTTTATGAAAGCATACGCGTCAACCTGTAGTAGGCGCACAAGTCAGCCACAAATCTGTGGAAAACAGCATACAGCCCATCTACCATTATTTCTAATAATGTACAGCCCATTTGCTAATTCTTAAGAATTTTTTTGGAGCCCATCTTCTTTTTGTTAGCATCACACCCCATATTGTGGCCACGGTTAAAAAGTATACAAAATTTTGCATATTTTGGTGCAGTCTAATGTTTTTAATCCAGAAATATCGATTCACATTCAAACTATTTTGAAAAATAATTTTTATAAATATAAAATCCAAATAATTGTCCAGGCATAAAAATCAGTGGAATTTAAGATCTTGTAATGAAAAAAAATTGAAACTAATTCCCGATTTGATGTGTTTAAAAAATGTACAGCCCATTTCTAGGCAAACCGAATGAAACTCTCCTCGTCTTGAAAGATTTGCAGCCTAGCAGGGCCGATAAAGCAAGTAGGCCTTGTTTGGGTATTTCTTTTAAAAAAATAGAACTGGGCTAGCCATTTTCAGCAAGAAAACAACACAACTGGGTTCATGATGTGGTAAACATAAATAAAACCCTGGTTAGATGGGCCACAGACCCTGCACAGCCGCGTTGTTACCCTGATCCGTCACTAAAACTAGTATAAATAACAACTGCTTATTCCTCAAAAAATGCGCGACTTGCTGGGTCCCTGGTGTCAGCCGCTCATAGTGTAATTCTCTTGTTTGTTGACTATGTTGACAATGGCGTGAGCCCCAGATGTCCAACCATTAGGAGGAACCATATTTTTGGGCTTGTACTATAGAGGCACTTGCTTGCGTACTGCCATGACGCTGGTGGGTCCCTACTGTCATCCTCTCCACGTACAGTCATCTCCTTGTTCCTCTCGGTTGTTGACAACGTTGACAATACAAGAGGGCGGCGCACTGCGCACGGCGAGCGAACCAAGGCCGCAAGGCGGAGGACGACGGCGAGGCCTTGGACAGAACAAATAGGAGCCGTTGAAGATGCACCGGTCCAGTCGTAGGAGGAGGGGAGTACGAGGGTTGACTGGTTCGGGCACGGGTGCGTGTTGGGGCTGACGTCGCCGGAGAATAATAGGATGTGTGGGGGAATAGAGGGAGGGACTGCCAACATTGGAGGGTATGTACGGTAGGGCGTCGGAGGCGCAGCCAGCCATGGGAGGCGGGAGCAGGCGGAGCCGACGGGGTGGTTTGGTTTGGGCGATTGGAGGAAGAAGAAGACAAGAGATAGAATATACACGACAGATGTTGGATGTCAATCCAACGGCTGGTAGGCAGAATCGTTTGTTGACTGGCTAGTAAGTCGACACCACCTTGGATAGGCAATTTCTCGTGGGTCCCAAATGTTAGAATCCAAATCTGTCATAGTCATGCAACCTTTCCTATGAAAATTTACAGCCCATTTGATGTGCTAGTTCGAAATAAGTTTGTGGGTGCTGGTGGGGGCTAATCACTTGGCTTCTGTAATGCACAGTGAGCTCAGGCAGCCGGCGAGAGTGATGTTATTTCCCTTGGTTTGGATTTGTTACAATATTTCACTCTAAATTAAATGAATGGCAAGCCATTTGCCTTGTTTCAAAGAAAATATGACATTCACAGCCTAGTTGAAAAGGGCAGGAACATCTAACTCCAGCTTACAAACTGTACAAAAGCACGAGGGTTAATTGTTCATCATGTTTACAAAAAAAACCAGATTGAAAAGGGCAACAACATCTAACTCCAGCACTGTTTTCGGCAGTCACAGTCAAATGGATCGGTCAGGTCCATAGAATGAACATCCTGGGTCGTAAAATTTACTGGATTATGACCACAATATGTTGTAATAGAAGCCCGACACGTTCAGAAGCTCTTTTGCCAACCTAAAACTCCTTTTTTTGCTCTTCGACATACCCATCCGTCAAAACCATGCTGCTGATAAACTTAAGCCTGATGGACAATAGTAACCTCGCATTCAGCAGGAAGAATGTGACAAATCTTGTGTTTGCACGGTTGGCTACATATCGTTCTAGCGTTATTGTCTTCAATTGAATCTCATGAGAAGTGAGAAAATCCCGATGCTTACGAATCCATAGATTGGTTATAACTTTCTTACCCCGTCCTGTTGCCTAATAGACATGAAGATTGAAAACAGTTAAGGTCTAAAAGAAGAGTGTCGAAAGAGCAACAGTT
The DNA here is from genome assembly GCF_018294505.1 of Triticum aestivum. Lineage (NCBI taxonomy): Eukaryota > Viridiplantae > Streptophyta > Magnoliopsida > Poales > Poaceae > Triticum > Triticum aestivum. The sequence continues at coordinate 179,307,888 of NC_057800.1, read as the reverse complement.
GAACGGTTAATTCTAGTACACTATATGCGGGCTTCTAATGTGCGTGAAATTATCACCTTTATATACAACTTCTCCAGACATGGAAAATATTGCAGCAAGCCGATAATCTTGTTTAGATCAAAACTATTCATTTGGATGTATAAGATCTTGACAGAATCCAGCACCATTGATAGGCCATCCATGGAGAAACTCTTCATTGAGCATAGAACATAATATTAGTACAAAATGTGTACTCCAAGATGATATATATAAATTATGTGCAGAAATTTAAAATGCAGCTTATGGTTACAAGTGTAGATGATAATATAAAGTACTTGAAGAACTATGGAGCCAAACACCATATTGAAATGAGCACAGAGATCATGTATTACACCCAAGGTCTCTAGTTTAGGCGCAGAGAGGACGGTTATTTGCAACAGTGAATAACTAGAATCAAGGATCAACCTTTGAAGTGAAGGGGCATCTTGGATGATAAGCTGCCTTCCGTCAAAAGAAATTCCAATTCTTACAAGGTTAGGCGACTTTATTTGGAGATAGCCGATTCTTACTGTGAAAACAAGCAACAAGCACTCCCGCGCAGGGCAACTTGAGTGGATGATGCTGTGCAATGAGGCCTCCGATATACGAACCCGCACAAGTGAAAGTTTCTTGAGAAATGGGAGTTGAAGGTTTAGTACCAGATTGTCTGGTAGGTACCACTGCGCAAAGGTGGCAGTGTGGAGAGAGGACGAAAACCCCGAGATGGACATCGGTGCTGAGGGCAAAAGTTCATGGCGTTTGGTATGTGGTATGTGATTTCCAGGGGAATAGTAGAACTCAAGCAGTTGTAGTTCTATGAATTCAGGGGATTCTAGCCAGGCGTCCACCGTGCAGGGCATGGTATGCTTGCTCAGGTAGCATGACGGGATGCAGAGGCTGTGAACGGAGCCCTGGTGGGAGGAGATGTTGGCTCTGGGGATTTCAAAATCATTGAAGAGAGATAGCTGAGAACAGTCGAGATTAAGGGGAACGGCGCGCTATAGAGGGTGCCACCGAATTGAGAGGACTTGGGTGCGGCAGCAATCCTTGGTGGGGAGAAGAGAGATGATCTCCAAAAGGATGGCGTCCGTGAGATCACTAATGCGGTCCACCGGAGATTCTACGGGTTCCTGGGATCCGGTGGGGGCGGGGTCGCCGCTTCTCCCCACGCTACCGGGTGCGGGATCTACAATAGGCGTCGCCGCTGGCGGGAGCCTCATCTTCTTGGCACTGGGGTCAACCAACTCCATTTTCCTTGAGGGCGTCGCATCGCGCTCACGGATTTGAGCAGAGTAACGAATGACGAGCCTAGTTGTAGTGCGAGCGAAGAAGAAGGGGAGCTGCGGGTTTTCCGTAGGAGTGAGGAAGAAGGGGAGCTGCGGGTTTTCTGTAGGAGTGAGAAAGAAGGGGAGCTAGGGTTTTCTGTAGGAGTGAGGTGAGGAATTTGGGGGTACGAGTGGAGCGAGCTGACGTGAGCTGGGTGGGAGCGACGAGGAAGAAGAGCACCCAGGTTTTTGAATTGATTTTACTATTTACTATTTACTAATGCGGTCCACCCGAGAAACAATTACTACTAGTACAGTGGAGACACTCTACCGCTTCTGGCTCCTCCTAGGTCATTGAAACGTCTCCCCCTACTGAATGTTGTTATACTTTTTTCACCGACATGCGAGCCATGCAGCGCGTGGGCCCAAATGCCATCCACCAAATTAGAAGGCAGTATGCAGGCGGAGAGTCACCCTGGTCGTAGCATGGCAGTAAGGAGCCGTCGTATCACAAAACCCCACCTCCCCGCAATCTAAGTTTGACAGACGAAGCAACCATCATTTCACTCTTCGCTGAATCCCCTTCTCCCTCACCGTCTTCAAGAAAGGCAACACTTGCATCTGCCACTGTTCTTCTCTCCGAACGAAGGGAAGGTAAGCGGATCCGTGATGTTGGTATATTTTCGTTCAGAGGAAAAAAAGAACTTTTGCAAAGGAGTAACCGATCCTCACTCTCTTTTTTGTTTCATTGTCATTGCGCTTGTGTTTTCCTTTCAGTGGACTCCTAGTATTCGTCAGTTTCATGATGGACCAAGGAGAACCAGGCAAAGATCTGCCGATATTGGAGCAGACGCAGGAGGCTGATCCCCACGAGACAGAGAGCTCCAAGAAGATGGAGGCAACCACTGAGGCGACCCAAGATACTGAGATGGTCAACGCCCCGTTTGAGGTTACAGCCCCCGTGGCACTGCAGGAGCAGTTTTCCCCCTTCGAGGATGTGTTCCCCCGCTGAGCTGCCCAAGGTGATTTCCTTCTTTGCCGATCTCGATTGTGGTTTTTCATCTAAGTATGTGGTGATTTTTTTAGAAAAGGAAGTATGTGGTGATTAATAATGCAAAATTTTATTAGCTTCGATGCCATGGTATACGCAGTGGTTTAAATAACTTGTGTTTCTTATACTGAAAAGTAATTCAAAATTTGTTTTTGTTTCAATTAGAGCCCTGATGCAGACAATGATTATGTGGTTGTACATGTCACTCGCTATGAGGCGGACGACCTGAATATACGCACTGGGAAAACAGAGTTCTTAGGCTGTTGGATCCTGTAAGACATTTGCGGTTATACCAATGAAGAGTTGTATTCCAGCCTCACTATTATCAGGCGTGTTGTCCAGGGTGTACTAAAGCACAAGAAGTTCAAAGCTACTCCTTCGTTTGTGAGGAATATTGTTCTTGTCAAGCTTACGTAGGAAGATGACGTGGCATGCCTCCACAAACAAATTTATCAGTGGCAAGGCTACAAGGTTGTCTTCATGAAGGTTCACAGGATTGAGCTGCTGTGGGACGTCCTCGATGATGTTCATGGCAAGGTCCGTCTTCTGTCCAGCCTAAATTAGACCGAGGCATGAAATAGTTGCTCCATCTAGTGTTTAATAGTAGTTTGGATTGTGTCTAATTATCCGAACCTTGCCTGTTATCGACCCCTCTGGGCTAACACTCTGTTTGAATCCGTCTATGGGAACTGCTGCTACTTTTGTGTGCCCGTGAATCATGTGAGAACCATCATAATTGTTGCCAAAACAGATGGGTCCTCACTAGTTTTTTCATGAATATGGCATGGTAAGACATAAGTTGTCATCGTTTATCATACGAGCAATATGTGTCTTGATGAAATAGAACACTCGTTTGAGAACCGTGCACCGACGTATACATAAGTACTTGTAAACACTGTTGGTGCTACCCCACTTGTAAGCAGTTGTGCAAAACACGGCACATTGGCTCAGCTCGCTTCAACACTAGGCTATCGACCAGCTAACAATCAACAATCTGCTGTCTGACATATAAGCAACTATGTCTCTTGTTACAGTGGTTCATGCAGTTAATTGAGGCCACAATGTAATAAATTCCAAACGTTCACACGCTAGTCTAGCGCTCATGTTGAACACTCACATTAAACTCGTCTTCATATAAAACTTGAAAATCATAAGTTAAGCAATTTTATACATCTCAATGATTCATAGAACATAACAGACATATACTAGTTCAAAGCAAAAGACAAAGTTGTGAGAAGGTTCACAAATCAGGAAAAAACAAGCAAGGCTTCTCTCTGAGCAAAGGGCCTCCCAGTAGGCTTAAATTTCCTGGAGTTCACTCTGGTTTTTTCTTGTTGCCACCATTCAGGGTTAGGTTCTCTCATTCCAGAATAACCAATTATAATTGTGGTATCAAGTGGAATGCTGAACTGAACCATGTAGTGTACTGACCAGCTGAAATGCTTATGCATTCCACTAAATTTAAGCACCACTATTTGCAGAAATAAGCAGACCACAATGCCTCTTGTCCGCGCACCTGTCCAAAAAACCACCGTGCAGCCGTGCTAGCTAGTCCTTGGTCCATGGATGAACTGGTAGAAAGTGCATTCCGGACTAGGATGCAGTTGTTTTCTCTCATCCCTGCACTGCAATCAGGAAGTAAAACGTACGAATCGGCTTCTTTTAGATTGCGTTGGTCATTCTACCTTAGTTACCACCAATGTAGGGATACCTTGAAGACGGGAGGTTAGACGACGACAGTGAGGGATAGCCATCTCATTTTGCGCAGTTGTACTAAAACTGAGATGTGTGCTTTTGATTGCACGGATAGAAACGATACGGAGACAGACATCCTGAAATGATATGGAGACAGACATCCCTGTTTGCGCAAATAAGATATACAGTTATTTAAACAGTGACAGATATTACTACTTTCCCCTGTTTCCTCTTAGAACCAAGTCCTAGATTCATTCTACAGCTTTCCCACTTTCTTCCCTGTTTGAACCAACACTTTGAGTCAACTATATGAAATAGCTTTACTTCTAATCTACTACTACTATAATGCGGTAGTTCTGAAATTGGATTTACCACTCCATCTTCGGTTCTCCTGCCCAAACAAGCATTATTGGCTCAAAATCCACCGTTCATTTCCGCTCTCATGCATATCACTGTCGTCCATCAAACAAAGGATGACATGATCTGACGGCTAAGAGCTGCCGGATTTGCTCCCGCTCCTTGTGCACATGGCCGACTCTGCTCTCCAAGTAAACAAATAAAGAAGTCCCCGTTGAATCTGGATTGCACCTACTGAAGTTGAGAAATGTCTAGAAACTGCTGCCACCTCCTCACATGCAAGTATGACAAGTTCGCAAATAGCTAGCACATTTTGGTTCCCCATTGTCACCTGGGAAATAAACACTCTATTACTAACTTATTTTTTCAGATTACTGTAAAAATGGATTTTTTAGATGCCGCTACTGCAAAGTTTACACTATTCACATAACATAACATTGCATGGCTGACGCTAGCTAAAGTTTTATTCTGCTTCATCGAGAAATGTAATATTTTTATTATTCGCAGAAAAAGTGTAATATTTTATTTCAGTCATACATAAGCTATACCTCAAGCTAATACAGGACATGAGTGTCTGTCAGACCTAAATGACTTATTTAGTTGCACAAAATAGTCCATAAACATGCATGTAAACCGTTAAACAACTCTGGAACTATACATCAGTGGAACCCAGGGAAACAACATATAATAAAACTACAACTTTTATCTTGTAATCAAATTCTTACTTGGAACTTTGTGCAAGTGATTTGCTTCTTATTTCAGAATAGTCCTTAGATCATGCAAACAAACACACTATGATATCTACTCAAGATACGAGTACCCATTTCTCTCTATAAAAAGAAGGTATATGAGTATCTATCATACAGAACATACGTGCAAAGCATGTGCCTTAGTAGAAGTCTAGGTGGCTTTGGAACAGCGAACGGAAGTAGAAAGGGATCCACACGAAGGGAGCTGGGGCAGTAGAGCAAGACAGGTTTCGAAGGAATATATACCTGAGGGTCGTCGGCATGTCGCAAAGACGGCGTCGGGAGGCCGCATCTTGGCCACAATACCGCAGGGAGGAAGAAGGGGTCGGAGGCCCTCCCAAGCCGGCGCTCTCTTGGAGAGAACGGCACGGCCGCCGATCAGGACGCACAGGCAGCCGTTGGTCTCCTCCCTCGTCGCCGACGACAGCGTGAACGATGCACCTACACCCTGCTCCGGTCGAGGTTGTCCGGCCGGATTTGTGACCAGCCGTGAGCTGAGAGAGAGTGTGGCCACCTATGTGTTGCTTAGATCTGGAGAGCATGAGAGAGTGGACGAGAGGAACCCTAGTAAAGCAAGCACTAAAGCTCCTGCTTTTATATATAGTGGAGTGATTTTGTTGTACCAGCTTCAAAAAAATGCGCTCCTACGTGTACCCGTGAGTGGGTGTGAGAGAACTAGTGCGTGCGTGCACCGCTTCTCTAAGTGAGAATACAATATACTATGCCTAAAGAACGTTCGCCACAAGAGTAACAGTACAAGTGTGTGACGTGTGAGCTAAAATAAAATGTGTGCGCCGTCTTTTGTTTTTTTAGAAGTTCTGAGGGTAGGGTGTGAAGATCACATATGGGCGTGACGTCTACCTGCAGATAGACGGTGGGTGCGACGTGCGAGTCGGGAGAGTCGTGACTCGTGAGGGTGCGGGTGCGTGAGAGAGGGGGGCACGTATCAATGCAATGCATGTGTCCGTAAATCATTATCCGACAAATGTTCGCCACAAGCCTTTTCCTGTCGAACGCCGTAAGGACCGTTAGATCGGCATCCAACAGTGTCAGTTTTGCCATGTCATTTAACAGAACAGCCACTCCTCCTACACACAAATCTTCCACGTGAGTGTTAGCAACTGTCGTATGCTCCCTCCATTCCGAAATGTAGTGCATATAGCTTTATTGAAAATTCAAACCTCGCAAACTTTTACCGAGTTTTCGTGTACCAAATTGCACATGTAGAATACCATGTATATATCATTTCATTCATCTTCGAGAGGTAACTATAAAGTTGGGTGAGGAGTCTACAAAGAAAGACCATCGTATCACCCGCAGCAATTTCAAGCATCCTTTAGTGCCGAGGAATATCATAGTAGAACTCAAGCAGCTGTAGTTCTATGAATTCAGGGGATTCTCGCCAGGCGTCCACCGTGCAGGGCATGGTATGCTTGCTCAGGTAGCATGACGGGATGCAGAGGCTGTGAACGGAGCCCTGGTGGGAGGAGATGTTGGCTCTGGGGATTTCAAAATCATTGAAGAGAGATAGCTGACAACAGTCGAGATTAAGGGGAACGGCGCGCTATAGAGGGTGCCACCGAATTGAGAGGACTTGGGTGCGGCAGCAATCCTTGGTGGGGAGAAGAGAGATGATCTCCAAAAGGATGGCGTCCGGGAGATCACTAATGCGGTCCACCGGAGATTCTACGGGTTCCTGGGATCCGGTGGGGGCGGGGTCGCCGCTTCTCCCCATGCTACCGGGTGCGGGATCTACAACAGGCGTCGCCGCTGGCGGGAGCCTCATCTTCTTGGCACTGGGGTCAACCAACTCCATTTTCCTCGAGGGCGTCGCATCGCGCTCACGGATTTGAGCAGAGTAACGAATGACGAGCCTAGTTGTAGTGCGAGCGAAGAAGAAGGGGAGCTGCGGGTTTTCCGTAGGAGTGAGGAAGAAGGGGAGCTGCGGGTTTTCCGTAGGAGTGAGAAAGAAGGGGAGCTAGGGTTTTCTGTAGGAGTGAGGTGAGGAATTTGGGGGTACGAGTGGAGCGAGCTGACGTGAGCTGGGTGGGAGCGACGAGGAAGAAGAGCACCCAGGTTTTTGAATTGATTTTACTATTTACTATTTACTAATGCGGTCCACCCGAGAAACAATTACTACTAGTACAGTGGAGACACTCTACCGCTTCTGGCTCCTCCTAGGTCATTGAAACGTCTCCCCCTACTGAATGTTGTTATACTTTTTTCACCGACATGCGGGCCATGCAGCGCGTGGGCCCAAATGCCATCCACCAAATTAGAAGGAAGTATGCAGGCGGAGAGTCACCCTGGTCGTAGCATGGCAGTAAGGAGCCGTCGTATCACAAAACCCCACCTCCCCGCAGTCTAAGTTTGACAGACGAAGCAACCATCATTTCACTCTTCGCTGAATCCCCTTCTCCCTCACCGTCTTCAAGAAAGGCAACACTTGCATCTGCCACTGTTCTTCTCTCCGAACGAAGGGAAGGTAAGCGGATCCGTGATGTTGGTATATTTTCGTTCAGAGGAAAAAAAGAACTTTTGCAAAGGAGTAACCGATCCTCACTCTCTTTTTTGTTTCATTGTCATTGCGCTTGTGTTTTCCTTTCAGTGGACTCCTAGTATTCGTCAGTTTCATGATGGACCAAGGAGAACCAGGCAAAGATCTGCCGATATTGGAGCAGACGCAGGAGGCTGATCCCCACGAGACAGAGAGCTCCAAGAAGATGGAGGCAACCACTGAGGTGACCCAAGATACTGAGATGGTCAACGCCCCGTTTGAGGTTACAGCCCCCGTGGCACTGCAGGAGCAGTTTTCCCCCTTCGAGGATGTGTTCCCCCGCTGAGCTGCCCAAGGTGATTTCCTTCTTTGCCGATCTCGATTGTGGTTTTTCATCTAAGTATGTGGTGATTTTTTTAGAAAAGGAAGTATGTGGTGATTAATAATGCAAAATTTTATTAGCTTCGATGCCATGGTATACGCAGTGGTTTAAATAACTTGTGTTTCTTATACTGAAAAGTAATTCAAAATTTGTTTTTGTTTCAATTAGAGCCCTGATGCAGACAATGATTATGTGGTTGTACATGTCACTCGCTATGAGGCGGACGACCTGAATATACGCACTGGGAAAACAGAGTTCTTAGGCTGTTGGATCCTGTAAGACATTTGCGGTTATACCAATGAAGAGTTGTATTCCAGCCTCACTATTATCAGGCGTGTTGTCCAGGGTGTACTAAAGCACAAGAAGTTCAAAGCTACTCCTTCGTTTGTGAGGAATATTGTTCTTGTCAAGCTTACGTAGGAAGATGACGTGGCATGCCTCCACAAACAAATTTATCAGTGGCAAGGCTAGAAGGTTGTCTTCATGAAGGTTCACAGGATTGAGCTGCTGTGGGACGTCCTCGATGATGTTCATGGCAAGGTCCGTCTTCTGTCCAGCCTAAATTAGACCGAGGCATGAAATAGTTGCTCCATCTAGTGTTTAATAGTAGTTTGGATTGTGTCTAATTATCCGAACCTTGCCTGTTATCGACCCCTCTGGGCTAACACTCTGTTTGAATCCGTCTATGGGAACTGCTGCTACTTTTGTGTGCCCGTGAATCATGTGAGAACCATCATAATTGTTGCCAAAACAGATGGGTCCTCACTAGTTTTTTCATGAATATGGCATGGTAAGACATAAGTTGTCATCGTTTATCATACGAGCAATATGTGTCTTGATGAAATAGAACACTCGTTTGAGAACCGTGCACCGACGTATACATAAGTACTTGTAAACACTGTTGGTGCTACCCCACTTGTAAGCAGTTGTGCAAAACACGGCACATTGGCTCAGCTCGCTTCAACACTAGGCTATCGACCAGCTAACAATCAACAATCTGCTGTCTGACATATAAGCAACTATGTCTCTTGTTACAGTGGTTCATGCAGTTAATTGAGGCCACAATGTAATAAATTCCAAACGTTCACACGCTAGTCTAGCGCTCATGTTGAACACTCACATTAAACTCGTCTTCATATAAAACTTGAAAATCATAAGTTAAGCAATTTTATACATCTCAATGATTCATAGAACATAACAGACATATACTAGTTCAAAGCAAAAGACAAAGTTGTGAGAAGGTTCACAAATCAGGAAAAAACAAGCAAGGCTTCTCTCTGAGCAAAGGGCCTCCCAGTAGGCTTAAATTTCCTGGAGTTCACTCTGGTTTTTTCTTGTTGCCACCATTCAGGGTTAGGTTCTCTCATTCCAGAATAACCAATTATAATTGTGGTATCAAGTGGAATGCTGAACTGAACCATGTAGTGTACTGACCAGCTGAAATGCTTATGCATTCCACTAAATTTAAGCACCACTATTTGCAGAAATAAGCAGACCACAATGCCTCTTGTCCGCGCACCTGTCCAAAAAACCACCGTGCAGCCGTGCTAGCTAGTCCTTGGTCCATGGATGAACTGGTAGAAAGTGCATTCCGGACTAGGATGCAGTTGTTTTCTCTCATCCCTGCACTGCAATCAGGAAGTAAAACGTACGAATCGGCTTCTTTTAGATTGCGTTGGTCATTCTACCTTAGTTACCACCAATGTAGGGATACCTTGAAGACGGGAGGTTAGACGACGGCAGCGAGGGATAGCCATCTCATTTTGCGCAGTTGTACTAAAACTGAGATGTGTGCTTTTGATTGCACGGATAGAAACGATACGGAGACAGACATCCTGAAATGATATGGAGACAGACATCCCTGTTTGCGCAAATAAGATATACAGTTATTTAAACAGTGACAGATATTACTACTTTCCCCTGTTTCCTCTTAGAACCAAGTCCTAGATTCATTCTACAGCTTTCCCACTTTCTTCCCTGTTTGAACCAACACTTTGAGTCAACTGTATGAAATAGCTTTACTTCTAATCTACTACTACTATAATGCGGTAGTTCTGAAATTGGATTTACCACTCCATCTTCGGTTCTCCTGCCCAAACAAGCATTATTGGCTCAAAATCCACCGTTCATTTCCGCTCTCATGCATATCACTGTCGTCCATCAAACAAAGGATGACATGATCTGACGGCTAAGAGCTGCCGGATTTGCTCCCGCTCCTTGTGCACATGGCCGACTCTGCTCTCCAAGTAAACAAATAAAGAAGTCCCCGTTGAATCTGGATTGCACCTACTGAAGTTGAGAAATGTCTAGAAACTGCTGCCACCTCCTCACATGCAAGTATGACAAGTTCGCAAATAGCTAGCACATTTTGGTTCCCCGTTGTCACCTAGGAAATAAACACTCTATTACTAACTTATTTTTTCAGATTACTGTAAAAATGGATTTTTTAGATGCCGCTACTGCAAAGTTTACACTATTCACATAACATAACATTGCATGGCTGACGCTAGCTAAAGTTTTATTCTGCTTCATCGAGAAATGTAATATTTTTATTATTCGCAGAAAAAGTGTAATATTTTATTTCAGTCATACATAAGCTATACCTCAAGCTAATACAGGACATGAGTGTCTGTCAGACCTAAATGACTTATTTAGTTGCACAAAATAGTCCATAAACATGCATGTAAACCGTTAAACAACTCTGGAACTATACATCAGTGGAACCCAGGAAACAACATATAATAAAACTACAACTTTTATCTTGTAATCAAATTCTTACTTGGAACTTTGTGCAAGTGATTTGCTTCTTATTTCAGAATAGTCCTTAGATCATGCAAACAAACACACTATGATATGTACTCAAGATACGAGTACCCATTTCTCTCTATAAAAAGAAGGTATATGAGTATCTATCATACAGAACATACGTGCAAAGCATGTGCCTTAGTAGAAGTCTAGGTGGCTTTGGAACAGCGAACGGAAGTAGAAAAGGATCCACACGAAGGGAGCTGGGGCAGTAGAGCAAGACAGGTTTCGAAGGAATATATACCTGAGGGTCATCGGCATGTCGCAAAGACGGCGTCGGGAGGCCGCATCTTGGCCACAATACCGCAGGGAGGAAGAAGGGGTCGGATGTCAGGACCCCGACTCGATGTCACATCGATCTAGCCGGTATCACCTCATATCACCTTGCGGCCTCACGCACGGTATCCCCACGGGTGTCGCCTTACCTTTGCCCGGGACCGTTTGCGCCTTTTGGCTCACGTATATGATAGTGTCGCTAGCATCCATATGATAAAGAGCCCGGGCTGACATGACTAGTCGTAAACCCAAAGTGGCACAGACTTACAGGGACAGGCATCCATGACCCAGCTTCGAACGTGTCGGTCATCAGCAAGTGGGTCCGGGCTGTAGCACTGGGCTAGCAGGACTCCGGTAAACCGGGCTGTAGCGGGCTAACAGGACTCCGGTACTCAAAGCGTGACATTTCCCCGAAGGGACAGACACAGGAACGGAGAAGGACACATGCCGGCCAGCCTAAGTGTTCCAGAGCAGTAGCAAGCTACCATGGCTCAGCGGTAACACTAGGAGACATTTCCCGGTAAGAGAGGCTACTAAAGATAAACAACTAGATAGTCAGATCCCACACATACCAAGCATTTCAATCATACACACAATATGCTCGATATGTGCAAATACAACGAAGCATCACAACATGACTCTACGACACAAGTACTTTATTCATTAGGCTCCGAGGAGCGAGATATTACAAACATGGGTCTCATGACCCAACACTCAGAGCATACAAGTCAAAGCACAAGCGGAAGCTATCATGTCTGAGTACAGACGTCTATAAATGTAAAAGGCTGAAAAGCCTGACTATCTATCAGATCCTGCCGAGGGCACAAGATCGTAGCTGAGGTATCAAGCTAAACGTCGAAGTCCAAGCGGAACTACTAGTGAGACTGAAGTCTCTCTGCAAAACATAAAATAGGCAAACGTGAGTACAAATGTACCCAGCAAGACTTACATCAGATCTATCTACACATGCATCATTATCAACAAAGGGGATGGTGGAGTTTGACTGCAGCAAGCCAGCTTTGACTCGGTGGCTATCCTGAACTACGACTGCAAGTAACTCTTTTGAGGTGGCGCACACGAGTCCACATATTCACCATATCAATACACCACTATGGATCCGCTCCCGTCTCCCTACGAGAACGCCATCCATAGCACTCACGCTTATCTTGCGCATTTTAAAGTATCCACTTTCACTTGTCTATGAACTGATATAAGCAACCCAGAAGTCCTTTACCACGGACACGGCTATTCGAATAGATGATGTTAACCCTGCAGGGGTGTACTTCTTCATACATGTTTCCACCACTTAGCGTCTGCACACGACATGTGCTCGGCAGACTTCAAGCGAAAGCCGACGTGGGTGTAGACCACGACCTACCTAAACACTCAAGTCTCTAGTCCAGGTTTATCGCCTATTCAGGTTCCATCCGCAGGGAGTCCGGCCGAGGTTTCCCATACGGCCCCGAACGATGTGAACAGGGTTCCCGAGATACCTAACGGGTATTCGGTACACCCGGCCACGTACCTACCGCATCACAGCCCACCCCTACGGTCAGCGCTGTCCACGGCCTCCAGTAGGCTACAAACACCAGAAACTACTTGCAACTCCTGGACAGAGAACTAGGGTGAATAAGAAGTCGAGAGGGTCCATTGGTTTCGGGCCCAATGCATGGTAGTAGCTGATTCTTAAATCACACATACAGATCTCAGTGCTTAAGGTCGGCTTCAATGAAACAACCCACCATGTACTCCTACATGGCCTCTCATCGATACCTTTACCAAATCGTGTTCACCACACCACTCTCATTACCGACATAATCATTTCACTCTAGCCCATCACCCAGATGAACCAGACCTGACACGACTCTAAGCATAGCAGGCTTAGCAAGGTAGGAACAACACATACATATGGCTCAATCAACTCCTACACATGCTAGTGGGTTTCATCTAGTTACTGTGGCAATGACAGGTCATGCAGAGGAAATGGGTTCAACTACCGTAACACACAGCAGTTTGAATCGCGTTGTCTTAATGCAGTAAAAGAGAGCAGGGGCGAGAACATGGGATTGTATCGATATGATCAGATGGTTGGTTGCTTGCCTGATGGTTCGTTGCACGGATACGGTTCTTCGTTAGGGTAATCACGGTACTCCTCGGGGACAGATCCTGTCGCAAAGGACATCGATACACAAACATCACCAAACAATATGCAACAATATGATGCATGCATGAAACATGGCAATATGAGTGTGTTGGGCTAATGCAACTAAAACCAGAAGGGTTTGAACAAATTTGAATCAAGGATTCAAATTTCAAATTCAAATATGGCCTTTTAAAGTGCCTTTTCTTGTTCTGATTAAAACATCAACTTAACTTGTTTGATCATGCATGGAAATGGTACAGATGGATAGATTGGATTTTTCTGATCATTTTTCATATATAATTTGTCCAATTTGGAGTTACAGAATAAAAGTTATGAATTTTTGAAGTTTAATTAATATTCTGGAATTTCCTGATTTAATTCAACGCTGTCAGGACCCCGACTCGATGTCACATCGATCTAGCCGGTAACACTTCATATCACTTTGCGGCCTCACGCACGGTATTCCCACGGGTGTCGCCTTACCTTTGCCCGGGACCGTTTGCGCCTTTTGGCTCACGTATATGATAGTGTCGCTAGCATCCATATGATAAAGAGCCCAGGCTGACATGACTAGTTGTAAACCCAAAGTGGCACAGACTTACAGGGACAGGCATCCATGACCCAGCTTCGAACGTGTCGGTCATCAGCAAGTGGGTCCGGGCTGTAGCACTGGGCTAGCAGGACTCCGGTAAACCGGGCTGTAGCGGGCTAACAGGACTCCGGTACTCAAAGCGTGACATTTCCCCGAAGGGACAGACACAGGAACGAAGAAGGACACATGCCGGCCAGCCTAAGTGTTCCAGAGCAGTAGCAAGCTACCATGGCTCAGCGTTAACACTAGGAGACATTTCCCGGTAAGAGAGGCTACTAAAGATAAACAACTAGATAGTCAGATCCCACACATACCAAGCATTTCAATCATACACACAATATGCTCGATATGTGCAAATACAACGAAGCATCACAACATGACTCTACGACACAAGTACTTTATTTAAGGCTCAGGGAGCCATACATAACATACACACAGGTACGGGTCTCACGACCCAACATACAAGTCATACAGTCATACAAACCAGCAGCGGAAGTAACTTGTCTGAGTACAGACAACTAGTAAAATAAAAGAGGCTTGGAAAGCCTAACTATACTACGTGGTCCTTCACAAGCTCAGGTTCACCACCTGGGTCTTTAGCCTACTCGTTGATGTCAACGTCTACATAGAACCCATCAGAAGGGGTTGCAGCGTCTTCTGTAAAAATGTAGATTATAGCAACATGAGTACAAAGGTACTCAGCAAGACTTACATCAGATCCTACATACATGCATATTATCAAGAAGGGTTGGTGGAGTTATTGCAGCAAGCCAGCTTTGACTCTTGGCTAGACTATCCTACGATACTCCAACTTGAAATGGTTTTGCGCACACGAGTCCACTACTCACCAATTCAATACACTACCGAGGATCCACCTCCGTCTTCCTACGGAAGAGCCATCCTCGGCACTCACACTTATCTTGAGGCTTTTAACAGTTTCCATTTACTTGTCTATGAACTGTATAGGCAACCAAGTAGTCCTTTACCGCGGACGCGGCTATTCGAATAGATCATGTTAACCCTGCAGGGGTGTACTCCTTCATACACGCTCTCACCACTTACCGTCGTTTACACGACATGTACTCGGCAACCTTCAAGCGGAAGCCCAACGTGGGTGTCGGCCACGACCTACCTAACCACCTAAGCCTCCAGTCCAGGTTTATCGCCTATCCAGGTTCCATCCGTAGGGAGTCCGGCCGAGGTTTCCCATACGGCCCCGAACGATGTGAACAGGGTTCCCGAGATACCTAACGGGTATTCGGTACACCGTGCCACGTACCTACCGCATCACAGCCCACCCCTACGGTCAGTGCTGTCCACGGCCTCCAGTAGGCTACAAACACCAGAAACTACTTGCAACTCCTAGACGGAGAACTAGGGTGAATAAGAAGCCGAGAGGGTCCATTGGTTTCGGGCCCAATGCATGGTAGTAGCTGATTCTTAAATCACACATACAGATCTCAGTGCTTAAGGTCGGCTTCAATGAAACAACCCACCATGTACTCCTACATGGCCTCTCATCGATACCTTTACCAAATCGTGTTCACCACACCACTCTCATTACCGACATAAACATTTCACTCTAGCCCATCACCCAGATGAACCAGACCTGACACGACTCTAAGCATAGCAGGCATAGCAAGGTAGGAACAACACATACATATGACTCAATCAACTCCTACACATGCTAGTGGGTTTCATCTAGTTACTGTGGCAATGACAGGTCATGCAGAGGAAATGGGTTCAACTACCGTAGCACACAGCAGTTTGAAACGCGTTGTCTTAATGCAGTAAAAGAGAGCAGGAGCGAGAACATGGGATTGTATCGATATGATCAAATGGTTGGTTGCTTGCCTGATGGTTCGATGCACTGATACGGTTCTTCGTTAGGGTAATCACGGTACTCCTCGGAGGCAGAACCTGTCGCAAAGTACACCGATA
Source organism: Triticum aestivum (assembly GCF_018294505.1). Taxonomy (NCBI): domain Eukaryota; kingdom Viridiplantae; phylum Streptophyta; class Magnoliopsida; order Poales; family Poaceae; genus Triticum; species Triticum aestivum. The sequence continues at coordinate 179,292,117 of NC_057800.1, read as the reverse complement.
CACAACCATCACCAAACAATGTGCAACAATATGATGCATGCATGAAACATGGCAATATGAGTGTGTTGGGCTAATGCAACTAAAACCAGAAGGGTTTGAGCAAATTTGAATCAAGGATTCAAATTTCAAATTCAAATATGGCCTTTTAAAGTGCTTTTCCTTGTTCTGCTTAAAACATCAATTTAACTTGTTTGATCATGCATGAAAATAGTACAGATGGATAGATTGGATTTTTCTGATCATTTTTCATATATAATTTGTCCAATTTGGAGTTACAGAATAAAAGTTATGAATTTTTGAAGTTTAAATAATATTCTGGAATTTCCTGATTTAAATTAAATCCAGAAAATCAATTACTGCGCCAGCCTGACGTCAGTGTGACGTCAGCAGGTCAACGGAACAGGTCTGGGTCAAACCTGACAGTGGGTCCCGCATGTCAGGGTGGTTATTTTAATTAAAATTTAATTAAAACTAATCTTGTTTAATTAACAGGGCTGGGCCCCACCTGTCATTGACTCAGGGGAGTCAACCAGGGCCCACCCGTGGTCAAAGTCAAAGCCAGCGAAGCCGGCGTTTAGCCGCCCGCGAGCCCGACGCGGCGGCGGGAGTGGTTTTGGCCATTTCGGCCACCAAATGGGCCGCGGAGACCACCGGAGTGGAGCTGAGGACAAACCGCAGCTCTTGGCGGAGTCCGTTGGGGTCGGGGTGGCCGGAGTTGGCGCCGGCGACGACTTTGGCGGCCACCGGGGCTCGGTCGAAGATGAACTAGGCGTTAGAGGGGTCGGTGAGGCTCGTGGAGTGGCTAGCTAGGTGTTGTGGGACTCGGTGAGTAAGATGGACACCATCTTGTGGCCGGAGTGTGGCCGGAAGCACGTCGGCGACGAGGTCCGCGACGGCGCGTGCGGGTGAGCTTGGTGTGCTCGCTGTGGTGCACGAGAGAGAGAAAGAGAGGAAGGGGAAGTTAGCCCAGCTCACTGCGGTCTTGATGGAGAGGACGGCGTGGTCGGGGACGAGCTGCTGCGGCGGCGACGGCGAAGGGGATCTCCGGCGATGGCGGTTCGGGCGAGGTTGGTGCGGCGGCTTCGGGGCACGCAAGCGCTCGGGGCTCGACTAGCTCGAAGAAGTGGAGGACGGCAGAGCTTCTGGACACGGTGGCGCGGCGTGGAGACGAAGGGGAGCACGGCTACGGCGGAGGTGCGGCGACGGTGGCGTCGGCCATGGCGTGGGAGCGCGAGGGAGAGGAACTGGGGGCGAATGGAGATGTCCAGGAGGGTCGGGGCGCGACGTGGAGCTCGTCCAGGCCATCAGGGCGGCGAGAGGGGGAGGCAGGGCGGCGTGCAGCTGCGTGGCGAGCTGCGGTGCCGCCGCCGAGCACCTTGGCTGCCTGCCTGGCGAGCCAAGCAGCTCGCTGGAGCGGTGGCCGGGCTGGGCCGGCCAGGTGGGCTGGCTGGTGGGCCTGCGGTGGCGCCAGGTAAGTTTTCCCCTTTTTTTTCTGTTTCTGTTTTTATTTAATATAACTGCAACTTTGTTGAATTTAATAAAATACCTAGGCAACTTCAAAAATCACCAAACTATTCCTAGCCCATAGTTGGATTATTTCCAACATGAAACATTTTAGTTTGGAGATATTTGAGCATTTAAATATTTTATATAATTTTAAATGCCCAAATTCAAATATTTATGATTTAATTCAAAAACCCTAGGATGGCCTAGGAAAATGTGCACCACTTTTGGCAGAGGTTCTGAACCAAGACAAAAATGATGGGCATTTTAGAAGGGCATTTCAGGTTCATTGAAAATTATTTTAGTAACCCTAGTTGGTTTCAGAGGGGACTGGGGGTTCTGTCATCCCCATTTCAAGTTTCTGATGAAAGAGTAAACATGATGCAACACTCTAATGCATGACTAGCTAGGGTGTGACAACTCACCCCCACTCAAAAGAATCTCGTCCCGAGATTTGGGTTCCTCCGGAAAGAAGGCGGGGTACTCGAGTCGAAGACGATCCTCCCTTTCCCAAGTTGCTTCATCCTCAGAATGGTGCGACCATTGAACCTTGAGAAACTTGATATTATGACGTCGAGTGGTACGCTCGGCCCGATCGAGGATACGAATGGGGTACTCTCGGTATGTAAGATTATCTTGGAGATCAAGCGTTTCGTAGTCTACTCCACGGATAGGATCCGAGAAGCAACGCCTGAGTTGGGAAACATGGAAGACATCGTGGACTCTGGAGAGGTGCGGAGGTAGTTCCAACTGGTAGGCAACTTCTCCTCGTTTGGCGAGAATGCGAAAAGGTCCAATGTAACGAGGAGCCAATTTGCCTTTGATACCGAAACGATGGGTTCCCTTCAGAGGGGTGACCCGAAGATAAGCCTTCTCGTCAACCTCGAAAGTCATAGCCTTATGTTTTCGGTCATATTGACTCTTTTGACGAGATTGGGCTGTTTTTCAACTTTTCACGAACGATGCAAACTTGTTCTTCTGCTTCCTGAATCATATCCGGGCCAAAGAATTGTCTTTCCCCGGTTTCTGACCAGTTAAGGGGTGTTCGACACTGTCGTCCATAGAGAACTTCAAAAGGGGCTTTACCCAAGCTAGATTGATAGCTGTTGTTGTAGGCGAATTCGGCAAATGGAAGACACTTCTCCCAGTCCATTCCAAATGAGATAACAGAGGCTCGAAGCATGTCTTCTAGAATTTGGTTGACGCGTTCCACTTGACCACTCGACTGAGGGTGGAAAGCGGTGCTAAAGGAGAGACGGGTTCCCATAGCATTTTGGAAACTTTCCCAAAATCGAGAGGTGAAAAGACTTCCTCGATCCGAGTTAATTTCCAAAGGAACACCATGGAGAGACACTATTCGGGAGATGTATAAGTCTGCCAGCTGACTAGCGGTTATACTCTCACGAACAGGTAGGAAATGGGCTACTTTGGAAAGACGATCGACCACGACGAAAATAGCATTATTCCCTCTCTTGGTCCTGGGAAAACCGGTAATGAAATCCATACCAATTTTATCCCATTTCCATTCAGGAATAGCTAGGGGTTGAAGGGTGACAGCAGGCCGTTGATGCTCTGCTTTTACACGACGACAGACGTCGCAATTAGCAATATACTGAGCAATTTCTCTCTTCATCCTAGTCCACCAGAACCTCTGGCGTAGGTCCTGATACATCTTAGTACTACCGGGATGAATGGTGAGAGGAGATTCATGAGCTTCCTTAAGGATCAAACGCCTCAGGTTTCGCACTTTGGGAACCACTAGTCGATTCCCGAAGTATACGACCCCTTGATCATTAATGGAGAAGCAATTCGCAATTCCTTTCTGAATGTTTCTCTTGATGCGGGAGATTCCCGGATCTACCTTCTGTGCTTTGATAATCTGATCCGTAAGGGTAGGTTTTGCCACCAAAGTGGAAAGAAAACCTTGAGGTACAATGTGAAGGTTAAGCTTCCGAAATTCCTCATGGAGAAGCGGTTGACTTTGTTGTAACATCAGGTTGTTACAATAAGATTTACGACTTAGCGCATCAGCCATGACGTTGGCTTTCCCTGGGGTGTAGGTTATTCCTAGGTCGAAGTCTGTGATCAATTCAACCCAACGTCTTTGCCTGAGGTTCAGATCCGGTTGGGTGAAGATGTACTTCAAACTTTGGTGATCAGTGAATATTTCGCAACGATTACCGAGGAGGTAATGTCGCCAGGTCTTAAGTGCATAGACTACAGCTGCAAGCTCTAGATCATGAGTAGGATAATTCTCCTCGTGTGGGTGCAATTGCCGTGAAGCGTAGGCAATTACGTGTCGATCTTGCATGAGAATGCAACCTAGTCCTTGTCGCGAGGCGTCGCAGTAGATAACAAAGTCCTTGGAGAAGTCTGGCGGTACCAGTACGGGAGCAGAAGTCAGGCGTCTTTTCAGTTCCTGAAAGCTGTGCTCACATTGTGGAGTCCACTCGAACTTCTTATCTTTCTTGAGGAGTTCGGTTAGAGGTTTAGCAACTTTGGAGAAGTTTTCGACAAAGCGACGGCAATAGCTCGCTAAGCCCAGAAAGCTCCGAACTTGCTTGACCGATTCAGGTGGAGTCCAGTTAAGGACGGCTTGAACTCGCTCAGGGTTAACAGCAATACCTTTACCAGATATTACATGACCCAGATAGGTCACTTCTGACAACCAGAATTCACATTTAGAAAATTTGGCATAAAGGCGATGCTCTCGAAGTTTCTGCAACACTAGCCTTAGATGTTCGGCATGTTCTTCCTCGTTCTTGGAGTAGATGAGTATATCATCGAGGTAAACCACGACGAATTTATCCAAATACTCCATGAAGATTGAGTTCATTAACCGAGAAAAAGTGGCTGGAGCGTTGGTTAAACCGAAGGACATGACGGTGTACTCGTATTGGCCATAACGAGTAACAAAGGCCGTTTTAGGAATGTCCCCGTTTCTGATTTTGATTTGATGGTAGCCCAACCTCAAATCCATCTTGGAGAAGACTGAGGATCCAGCGAGCTGATCGTACAGGTCGTTGATCCTGGGAAGCGGATATTTGTTCTTGATTGTGACCAAATTGACAGGTCGGTAATCTACAACCATCCGGTCCGTACCATCCTTCTTCTTGACGAATAGGACGGGGCAAGCCCACGGAGAAGAGCTAGGTCGGATGAAACCCTTTTTCAAGGACTCATCGAGTTGTTTCTTAAGCTCGGCTAGTTCTAGTGGTGCCATCTTATAAGGTCTTCTAGCAATCGGAACGGTTCCTGGAATGAGGTCTATTACGAACTCAACATCCCTGTCAGGTGGAACACCTGGCAATTCTTCTGGGAAGACATCCAGGAAGTCACGGACTACCGGAACGTCCTCAAGGTCTGGCAAAGGGCTGGCGTTGAGAGAATATAATTGTCGCTTAGCTATTCGGGTCAAGACATTGACTATCTTCCCCGAAGGATGGGTGAGTTGAACAGTCCTAGAGAAGCAATCAATTTTGGCTTGATGAGCTGACATCCAGTCCATACCCAAAATGATATTAATATCTGAAGATTTAAGGGCTATCAAAGACGCGAGGAAAACAAGTCTGTCGACTTGGATTTCATTTCCATGGCTTACTCTAGAAGTTTGCCATTTGGATCCCGGAGTTTGAATTACCATAGAGGTTGGCATATCGCCGAATGCGACGTTATGCAAGCGAGCATAGTTTTCAGATATAAAAGAATGAGAGGCTCCTGTATCGAAAAGAACAGATGCCGGGTGGCAATTAACAAGAAGCGTACCAAGAACGACGTTGGGATCCTCTTGAGCTTCTTCGGCAGAGATACAGTTGACATGGCCACGTGAAGCGGTGACCGGCTTGGCGTGGAATATTTTTCCTGTCGGCTTGCCACGGCCAACAGCTTTAGCAGATTGATTGGGGTTGGTCTGGGGACACTCACGCATATAGTGGCCAGATTCCCCACACTTGAAACAAGTCACGGAACTGGTACGTGGAGGAGCATTGCTAGATGGACCCCCATAGGGCTTGGCCGGTGCAGACTGTTGAACAGGGCGAGGCGCCTGGAAAGATGGCCTCGGTGTGAACCTGGGTGGCAGGGCGGTGTTGGGTACCCACACGCGGCGCTTCTGAGGACCAGCACCGGATGAGGAACCCATGTCACGGCCATGCTTGCGTGTTGCGTCATAGTCAGTCTGACCAGTTTCAGCACTGATGGCTTTGTTGACAAGTTTCTGGAAGGATGTGCACTCATGCAGACGAAGGTCGCGGCGAAGCTCAGGACTAAGGCCCTTACGGAACCTTGCTTGCTTCTTGGCATCAGTAGACACTTCCTCAGTTGCATATCGGGCGAGATTACCAAACTCCCTGCTGTAAGCATCCACAGAAAGCCGGCCTTGGGTGAAACTGCAAAATTCTTCACGCTTACGGTCCATGAGACCCTCCGGAATGTGATGTTCACGGAAAGCCTCGCTGAATTCAGCCCAAGTAGTGACATGGCCCGCTGGGCGCATAGCTCCATAATTCTCCCTCCATAGACTGGCGGGGCCTTCAAGATGATATGCAGCAAAGGTGACCTTGTCAGCCTCCGCTACCAGCGCGGAACGCAGTTTGTGAGAGATACTGCGAAGCCAGTCATCAGCGTCGAGAGGCTCGACGGAGTGGTGGAACGTGGGTGGATGTAATTTGATAAAATCACTGAGTGACACCACGTTAGTCCTCTGATGGTGTGCCGTGTTCTGTTCAATACGCTCTAACAAACGGTTGGTCTCCCGCTTGTTTCTCTCAGCTTCCATCATAACCTCGGCTAGTGAAGGAGGATGAGGCAGATTTGCATCCCTGGCTTCACTGCCTTCGGCCTGCTCTTGAGAAGCAGGGTTAGCGCGCGTGTTGACCATCCTAGGTAAACAAGACAATGATTTAGTCAGGATGATAAAATTCCGACATAGGATAAAAATGTAAGGAATAACTCGAAATGCAAGATGATCATCCGTATGACATGGTAGATACAGAAACTGCTTCTTTATTCCATCGTCATACACACCATACAGGGTTTAGTACAAGACCAAACAAAGTACTATTACGGTGAAAAGAGGATTACATCTCATCGGAGGCATCCCAAGCTCCTATACATTATTTTTCTACACCTCCGGAAAGAGTACAAACTAGGTCATATCCCACGAGTCACGCGGGATGATAGACGACACAGCTAGTGCGAACTAGTGATACTACCACTAACTCAGACCGATCCGTAGTAGTCCTCGTAGAAGTCACCTCCATAGCCTGGAAGCTCAACATGATCATCCGGAAACAGACGATCTCGCGGAGCTTGTGGACCATAGGGGCTAGGATGAGGCCTTGGACCAACAGACGGTGGCCTGCGGGGACCGCGAGGTGGGGTGATGCCTCCTACATCACGCCAACCCATCACGTCTGGCAGAGCAGATCTCACAGGATAGAGATCGCGCATATCCGAATATCCAGCTTGCACCGCCGGTGCGAACCGAGTCAATGTGGCCCAGTGGTCAGCACGGGTATTGAAGAGCTCTAACCTCAAGGCCCGATTTTCACGGTCCTTATCCTCGAGCATCTCAGCAGTGGTGCGAGTCCGTGAATCCTCCTGAGTGGGGTCAGCATAAATAGCCTGGAGATACCCTTGTGCTCCCGGAAGTGATCCTGGCATATACCGGAAATCAGAGTCCCGAAATATACCAGATCTGACTCGCATAATGGTCATCATAGAGTAGGCGGCGTCCTGCACCGCCATCTCAATAGTAACCCCGAGTCCATAGGAGCAGTGAAGAGGCTCGGTGGATCCAGGATAAGATGGAAATATCCTGACAGTGCAGAGATACTGGCTTTGATTAAAGTCTCGGAATTGCTCTTCGACCGTGTACTCAGGATACCAGCGGTATCCAGCCTCAGTCATTACCCTGACCAACTTGGCAGTATGGCCAGGTACATCTAGGCATCGAGTCAGGCGAACCACTTGATTGAGGTCGCGAGTGGCCATCTGAAAGCACAATCATAATGCAAGGGCATTAGAATTTCTAGCAAAATTTCGGCAGCATAACAGCTGTAAATGCTCAAGAAGGATTTTGAGACATTTGACAAAGGATTACATACACACTCATCATCATCATAACAAGGTTCTGAATCCATTCTAACAACATAAGGTGGTAGTAGAACTGAACTAGGCTTGTATCCATCAAACTTATAAGGTACTACTGATTAGTAACACGTGATCCTGATAGAGAGAACAGATCCTAATTCCTTATCCCCCGGTGGAAGAATGGACTGACTCAGATCAGAATGTCATAAGATAAAGGAGTAAAAAGAGCCTTACGTTCCATCCCACAAACAATTCCCCTACATATAACTAAAGAATTTCTAGACTCAACATCGACCAGTTTGGCTCGGAGAACCTACAGGCAGTCCGGCTCTGATGCCAACGCTGTCAGGACCCCGACTCGATGTCACATCGATCTAGCCGGTATCACCTCATATCACCTTGCGGCCTCACGCACGGTATCCCCATGGGTGTCGCCTTACCTTTGCCCGGGACCGTTTGCGCCTTTTGGCTCACATATATGATAGTGTCGCTAGCATCCATATGATAAAGAGCCCGGGCTGACATGACTAGTCGTAAACCCAAAGTGGCACAGACTTACAGGGACAGGCATCCATGACCCAGCTTCGAACGTGTCGGTCATCAGCAAGTGGGTCCGGGCTGTAGCACTGGGCTAGCAGGACTCCGGTAAACCGGGCTGTAGCGGGCTAACAGGACTCCGGTACTCAAAGCGTGACATTTCCCCGAAGGGACAGACACAGGAACGAAGAAGGACACATGCCGGCCGGCCTAAGTGTTCCAGAGCAGTAGCAAGCTACCATGGCTCAGCGGTAACACTAGGAGACATTTCCCGGTAAGAGAGGCTACTAAAGATAAACAACTAGATAGTCAGATCCCACACATACCAAGCATTTCAATCATACACACAATATGCTCGATATGTGCAAATACAACGAAGCATCACAACATGACTCTACGACACAAGTACTTTATTTAAGGCTCAGGGAGCCATACATAACATACACACAGGTACGGGTCTCAGGACCCAACATACAAGTCATACAGTCATACAAACCAGCAGCGGAAGTAACTTGTCTGAGTACAGACAACTAGTAAAATAAAAGAGGCTTGGAAAGCCTAACTATACTACGTGGTCCTTCACAAGCTCAGGTTCACCACCTGGGTCTTTAGCCTACTCGTTGATGTCAACGTCTACATAGAACCCATCAGAAGGGGTTGCAGCGTCTTCTGTAAAAATGTAGATTATAGCAACATGAGTACAAAGGTACTCAGCAAGACTTACATCAGATCCTACATACATGCATATTATCAAGAAGGGTTGGTGGAGTTATTGCAGCAAGCCAGCTTTGACTCTTGGCTAGACTATCCTACGATACTCCAACTTGAAATGGTTTTGCGCACACGAGTCCACTACTCACCAATTCAATACACTACCGAGGATCCACCTCCGTCTTCCTACGGAAGAGCCATCCTCGGCACTCACACTTATCTTGAGGCTTTTAACAGTTTCCATTTACTTGTCTATGAACTGTATAGGCAACCAAGTAGTCCTTTACCGCGGACGCGGCTATTCGAATAGATCATGTTAACCCTGCAGGGGTGTACTCCTTCATACACGCTCTCACCACTTACCGTCGTTTACACGACATGTACTCGGCAACCTTCAAGCGGAAGCCCAACGTGGGTGTCGGCCACGACCTACCTAACCACCTAAGCCTCCAGTCCAGGTTTATCGCCTATCCAGGTTCCATCCGTAGGGAGTCCGGCCGAGGTTTCCCATACGGCCCCGAACGATGTGAACAGGGTTCCCGAGATACCTAACGGGTATTCGGTACACCGTGCCACGTACCTACCGCATCACAGCCCACCCCTACGGTCAGTGCTGTCCACGGCCTCCAGTAGGCTACAAACACCAGAAACTACTTGCAACTCCTAGACGGAGAACTAGGGTGAATAAGAAGCCGAGAGGGTCCATTGGTTTCGGGCCCAATGCATGGTAGTAGCTGATTCTTAAATCACACATACAGATCTCAGTGCTTAAGGTCGGCTTCAATGAAACAACCCACCATGTACTCCTACATGGCCTCTCATCGATACCTTTACCAAATCGTGTTCACCACACCACTCTCATTACCGACATAAACATTTCACTCTAGCCCATCACCCAGATGAACCAGACCTGACACGACTCTAAGCATAGCAGGCATAGCAAGGTAGGAACAACACATACATATGACTCAATCAACTCCTACACATGCTAGTGGGTTTCATCTAGTTACTGTGGCAATGACAGGTCATGCAGAGGAAATGGGTTCAACTACCGTAGCACACAGCAGTTTGAAACGCGTTGTCTTAATGCAGTAAAAGAGAGCAGGAGCGAGAACATGGGATTGTATCGATATGATCAAATGGTTGGTTGCTTGCCTGATGGTTCGATGCACTGATACGGTTCTTCGTTAGGGTAATCACGGTACTCCTCGGAGGCAGAACCTGTCGCAAAGTACACCGATACACAACCATCACCAAACAATGTGCAACAATATGATGCATGCATGAAACATGGCAATATGAGTGTGTTGGGCTAATGCAACTAAAACCAGAAGGGTTTGAGCAAATTTGAATCAAGGATTCAAATTTCAAATTCAAATATGGCCTTTTAAAGTGCTTTTCCTTGTTCTGCTTAAAACATCAATTTAACTTGTTTGATCATGCATGAAAATAGTACAGATGGATAGATTGGATTTTTCTGATCATTTTTCATATATAATTTGTCCAATTTGGAGTTACAGAATAAAAGTTATGAATTTTTGAAGTTTAAATAATATTCTGGAATTTCCTGATTTAAATTAAATCCAGAAAATCAATTACTGCGCCAGCCTGACGTCAGTGTGACGTCAGCAGGTCAACGGAACAGGTCTGGGTCAAACCTGACAGTGGGTCCCGCATGTCAGGGTGGTTATTTTAATTAAAATTTAATTAAAACTAATCCTGTTTAATTAACAGGGCTGGGCCCCACCTGTCATTGACTCAGGGGAGTCAACCAGGGCCCACCCGTGGTCAAAGTCAAAGCCAGCGACGCCGGCGTTTAGCCGCCGGCGAGCCCGATGCGGCGGCGGGAGTGGTTTTGGCCATTTCGGCCACCAAATGGGCCGCGGAGACCACCGGAGTGGAGCTGAGGACAAACCGCAGCTCTTGGCGGAGTCCGTTGGGGTCGGGGTGGCCGGAGTTGGCGCCGGCGACGACTTTGGCGGCCACCGGGGCTCGGTCGAAGATGAACTAGGCGTTAGAGGGGTCGGTGAGGCTCGTGGAGTGGCTAGCTAGGTGTTGTGGGACTCGGTGAGTAAGATGGACACCATCTTGTGGCCGAAGTGTGGCCGGAAGCACGTCGGCGACGAGGTCCGCGACGGCGCGTGCGGGTGAGCTTGGTGTGCTCGCTGTGGTGCACGAGAGAGAGAAAGAGAGGAAGGGGAAGTTAGCCCAGCTCACTGCGGTCTTGATGGAGAGGACGGCGTGGTCGGGGACGAGCTGCTGCGGCGGCGACGGCGAAGGGGATCTCCGGCGATGGCGGTTCGGGCGAGGTTGGTGTGGCGGCTTCGGGGCACGCGAGCGCTCGGGGCTCGACTAGCTCGAAGAAGTGGAGGACGGCAGAGCTTCTGGACACGGTGGCGCGGCGTGGAGACGAAGGGGAGCACGGCTACGGCGGAGGTGCGGCGACGGTGGCGTCGGCCATGGCGTGGGAGTGCGAGGGAGAGGAACTGGGGGCGAATGGAGATGTCCAGGAGGGTCGGGGCGCGACGTGGAGCTCGTCCAGGCCATCAGGGCGGCGAGAGGGGGAGGCAGGGCGGCGTGCAGCTGCGTGGCGAGCTGCGGTGCCGCCGCCGAGCACCTTGGCTGCCTGCCTGGCGAGCCAAGCAGCTCGCTGGAGCGGTGGCCGGGCTGGGCCGGCCAGGTGGGCTGGCTGGTGGGCCTGCGGTGGCGCCAGGTAAGTTTTCCCCTTTTTTTTCTGTTTCTGTTTTTATTTAATATAACTGCAACTTTGTTGAATTTAATAAAATACCTAGGCAACTTCAAAAATCACCAAACTATTCCTAGCCCATAGTTGGATTATTTCCAACATGAAACATTTTAGTTTGGAGATATTTGAGCATTTAAATATTTTATATAATTTTAAATGCCCAAATTCAAATATTTATGATTTAATTCAAAAACCCTAGGATGGCCTAGGAAAATGTGCACCACTTTTGGCAGAGGTTCTGAACCAAGACAAAAATGATGGGCATTTTAGAAGGGCATTTCAGGTTCATTGAAAATTATTTTAGTAACCCTAGTTGGCTTCAGAGGGGACTGGGGGTTCTGTCATCCCCATTTCAAGTTTCTGATGAAAGAGTAAACATGATGCAACACTCTAATGCATGACTAGCTAGGGTGTGACATCGGAGGCCCTCCCAAGCCGGCGCTCTCTTGGAGAGAACGGCACGGCCGCCGATCAGGACGCACAGGCAGCCGTTGGTCTCCTCCCTCGTCGCCGACGACAGCGTGAACGATGCACCTACACCCTGCTCCGGTCGAGGTTGTCCGGCCGGATTTGTGACCAGCCGTGAGCTGAGAGAGAGTGTGGCCACCTATGTGTTGCTTACATCTGGAGAGCATGAGAGAGTGGACGAGAGGAACCCTAGTAAAGCAAGCACTAAAGCTCCTGCTTTTATATATAGTGGAGTGATTTTGTTGTACCAGCTTCAAAAAAATGCGCTCCTACGTGTACCCGTGAGTGGGTGTGAGAGAACTAGTGCGTGCGTGCACCGCTTCTCTAAGTGAGAGTACAATATACTATGCCTAAAGAACGTTCGCCACAAGAGTAACAGTACAAGTGTGTGACGTGTGAGCTAAAATAAAATGTGTGCGCCGTCTTTTGTTTTTTTAGAAGTTCTGAGGGTAGGGTGTGAAGATCACATATGGGCGTGACGTCTACCTGCAGATAGACGGTGGGTGCGACGTGCGAGTCGGGAGAGTCGTGACTCGTGAGGGTGCGGGTGCGTGAGAGAGGGGGGGCACGTATCAATGCAATGCATGTGTCCGTAAATCATTATCCGACAAATGTTCGCCACAAGCCTTTTCCTGTCGAACGCCGTAAGGACCGTTAGATCGGCATCCAACAGTGTCAGTTTTGCCATGTCATTTAACAGAACAGCCACTCCTCCTACACACAAATCTTCCACGTGAGTGTTAGCAACTGTCGTATGCTCCCTCCGTTCCGAAATGTAGTGCATATAGCTTTATTGAAAATTCAAACCTCGCAAACTTTTACCGAGTTTTCGTGTACCAAATTGCACATGTAGAATACCATGTATATATCATTTCATTCATCTTCGACAGGTAACTATAAAGTTGGGTGAGGAGTCTACAAAGAAAGACCATCGTATCACCCGCAGCAATTTCAAGCATCCTTTAGTGCCGAGGAATATCATAGGAACTTTATATGATATGATTTTTATAGGATTTTTTCCTTTAGAGCCAATTGGTTCATAGGAATAGATTCATATACTCCACATTTCAAAGGAAATAAACATGATATCATTTCTATAGCTTTAGAGCCACTTGGTTCATATGAATGGATTCCTATACTCCCTTAATTTCAAAGGAAAATAAACATTAGCGTATATTCAAGAAAAAGTTCCTATGATATGAACCAAATTACATCTCTTTTCTAATCCCTCCTCATAGGAATTGAGAAACATGTCATCTCTATATTCAATAGAAAAGTTCCTATGATGTGAACCAAATGACATCTCTTTTCCAATCCCTACTCATAGGAATTGAGATGCTCCATGTCATCTCTTTCCCTACAACTTCCATGTATACATCTTCTATTCCTAAATAGATAGTACAACCCACTAGTAGCTTTTTTCCAAAACATGCAACTATGGCACAAGAACTATATAGTGTGCCAATAACTTTGAGAGATGGTCGCTAGATGAAGCTAACCCGACAGTGCAGAGATAGGCAAATCCGAGCACTACTGGCTGTTGGATATCATCAACATTCCACCAGATCTGCCACATGTACAATTTAGAAGACTCCATGGTTGAACTTAAGCATAATGCACAAACCTCAAAACACAAGCACTTCTCCTTTGTTCTAGAATCTTCTGTATCATAATTGATTATTTTTTTCCTAAATGAATTGCCATTATTTGTTTTTTTACTTTATGATTTACTCCCTCCGTTCCAAAATAGATGACCCAACTTTGCACTAACTTTGTACAAAGTTAGTGCAAAGTTGGGTCATCTATTTTGGAACAGAGGGAGTACAATGCACAACCCCATGAATCTTTACATTTTTATAAAACTTATTGATTTTGAATGAGATGAACTATAAGAACTAAACGAACATCTACATCATGCATATATGACTCAAAGCTTTGCATCCTATAGTGTGTATTTATTCATAATTTTGTTTCGAAATCTCATGCGTTCAATACATGTGTACCTTACTAGTTTTGAGTAGAGTAGCAAATTTCACGCGGCCCGGGGTATATCAAAATGCAGGGCCCATGCATCATTGCCTTTCGGTCGAACCTACGTCCACAATTTTTTGTACGTACTATATCTCCACTGGTCCCCGAACCCAAAATGCTACCTCGTTCCCGTAAAACCAAGCGGCCCACACATATTTAAGGCGTCTGCTTGAACCCGTTTACTACGACGTGGCCTTGCACGTCGTAGTACTCCTAGAAACCCTACTGCCGCACTCATCATCGGTTTTCTTCAAGAGGACGAGGGAGAAGCCAATTTGTAGTGGAGGCGCTTTCAAAAAAAGGATCTGTAGTGGAGACCCCTACCCTAGGGTGCCCTAGGTAGCTGCCGCAGTCATCATTGTTTTCTCTTTTCTTTATGCTCTTGCACCGTAGAGTGAAATGATGGTTGCTTCATCCATCCAGTTTAATGCGGGAAAGGTGGGGCTTTGTGATTTGACCCCTCGTCGCTCATTTTCTACTACTACGGCGCTATGACCGGGGTGCCTCCAATTTGAACCGCTGCTCCGAACTGTAATTTGTTGCATCGCACGTGGAACAAGAGGGTGGATGAGCCACATGTCGGCCAAAGGGGTCCTGTTAAGTGTGCCGCTATTTTGTGTGCGGACTAACCCTGCTTGAGTTGCTACGCCAACACGACAAGAGCAGCCTACCACTTGGTTTTGCTCCTTCGTGAATCCCGACTATATTGATCTAAAAAGATACGTGCTGAACTACCCTCTCCGTCTCGGTTTTTTTATTTTTAGGCGTCTCGGTTTATAGGGCCTGCACGTAGTTCTAGGTTATCCATTTGACTAACTAAATATGAGTTCCTACGTCACAAAAAGTATATCATTGGATTCTTAAGCGGATGTAGTTGTATTTAAAAGTCGAGGGCGGGGCTTTTCCTTCACAGTAGGCGGCGGGGCAGTTCCGCCTAGTCGGTTCGACAAAGTCGCGAGAAGACGAGGGAGTGGGCTGCTGCAAACGTAGGGCTGTGTGATTTGACAGCGAGTTACTACTGGACGGGTGGGGCCCCGTGATTTGACTTGCCATTATCATTTTAACTGTGGCGCTACGACCGGCATGAGTCTCCCAGATTCCTGACCACCTCCATACAGGTGCCTCTCCCAATGCTCCACCATGTAGTAGAGGCTGGCTCTTGCATGAGAGCCCACTTCTCCACTTTTTCCTTGCCTCTCTTTCCTCCACATATGCAAAAATGCCATGTAAAGCGCACTATTGTACTTACTTTTACTTGCTCCTATAGGTGCTTAAGCTTGCCACATAGGCATAAAGTCTGATGTGGCAAGTTAATCAAGAAGAGAGAGACTAGTTTGGTGACCCAAGGAAGAAACGGTGCTAAGCGCGTGTACCTAGGTGAAAAGACAATTTAGAGTCTATAGCTAATTAAATGAAGCAAACTTAGCAACACCATTTCATTGGAAGAGGTCACTCCTTGGCAAATGTAGTAAATACACGCGCTTAGCACTGTTTCTTCCTTGAGTATGAAGAAAGAGATAGAGAGGAGTAAAAAAATACACTTATAGCCAACCCTTGTTGTAGTATGAGTGACTAAGTGATGACTATGTATGACATGCCAACATCAGATAGCCTAACGCACCGTGTTAAATCTCCAAGGGCGCGACCGCGCGAGCGACGCGACGGTCGTGGTAGGCGCGACCCTGATACGGGCTGCTGGTAGCCCTTGGATCTGAGATCAAACGGTCGCATGCTAAATTGCTGAAAATTTGCAGAATAACCCTCCAGGATAGGATATTCACCCATAGGTCTAGAGTCACGCCATGCAACCATTCGATCTCAGATCCAAGGGCTCTCGGAAGCCCGTATCATGGGAGAATGGAAATCCACTACCCTGTCGTTCGCACGCTGGCAGTTCGCTCCTACTCGTCCCCGCACGTCCTTCAATACTACGGCGGTTTGCTCCTAGTCGTCCCGTCCATTCACATTACGGCAGTTCCACTAATCCTAACCCTCCTCCCAAATCCATGGCGTCCCAAATCTCCACGATCGGCGGTGAGTACAAGGTTAGAACCATCACCGGCGATGATTTCGACGTCATCTACACCCGTTCTTCCGCGACGGTGAAAGGATGACTTTCTCGCTTCAGCCGCATGTTCGAAAACTAAGATGATGAGTGGGTCGCTGGGCTAGATGTTGAGTACACAACAGTCCTGGGACGAGAGAAGGATCTAAAGGATGAAGAGAGGAAGAATCCTGCCATGATCCAGGTTTGCGTACATAACGTTTGCTTGGTCTACCACATATGCCATGCCTATGTTGAGTGCCAGGATTTGAAGAACTTCCTCAAGGACAAAACAGTGAAATTCGTTACTGTAGACTTTGGTAACGACAAAGAAGTCCTGCGTCGGATAGGCCTCGTTGTAGGCAACACCTTCGACCTCCAGAAGAATCAGCTGGTATCCTCTCGTTAGCCTTCAATGCTGACCCTGGCAGGAGCCATGGTTCATCCTTCGTATGGTAAACTGGAGAAACCTCATTACACGTTTCATCGTCATGCATGGCAGCGGAATGTACTAGATATAGACCACATCCACTACGCTGCAATGGATGGCTACCTTTGCTTCGATATCTACAAGGGTTGGATGAAGAGCAACAGCCAAGTGTGCGGTTCAAGCAAAGAAGTATCGGCCAAGAGGAAGAGGGACAAGGACGAAGTCGAGGACGTGGACGAGGACTCCGAGTAAGGTGGCAGTGTCGTTGCTCATGGTGGTTCTAATGCAGTGTCTACCGGAATAGTTGCAAAGTTTAATTTCAGGTGTGCTTAATTTAATTTGAGGGGTGTGTTGTGTTGAGCCCCCAGCAGAACTATGTTATGTTTCTTCTCGTTACTTTAACTCTTCAGTACGTACATACTAGTATTTCTTACATTTCATCTTTTAGTTGGTATAGTACTACCACTCGTTTCTTCACATTATATACGTAAAATATATATGGCCAACATCATATAGCTAGCAGTTTAGTTGTCAAAGAATTTCAGGGTGCTTAGTTTTGTCAAAGAATTCCAGGATGCTTAGATGGTGCTTGGATCCAAGGGACTTATTTTAGTCTGACTAAAACTAGTCTCTTTAAGAGGCTAAAGTTCCAAGCACCCCTGACTAAAGAGGGGCTAAAACTAGTCTTGAGACTAAAAAAATTTAGTCAAGGGTACCCCTACTAAAATATGGATTAGTCCTCTCTCTACTCATTTAAGTCCTCTCCTTTAACACAGGCGAGTTCTGGATTGGAGGGTTTGGAGGATAATAAATGCTCATTAACTTGATTTTAGCCTTTTTAGTATTTGGATCCAAGCATGGGTGAGGCTAGCATGTTTTAGTCCCACTACTTTTAGTCATGGGACTAAAACATATCCAAGCACCCTCTTAGTTTTATTTGAGGGGTGGGTTGTGCTGGACACCATTATTGTGACTAGCCTTTTTAATAGTACTATATGCATAATTTGGCGACGAGCGCTCTCTATATGTACCACCTTTTTTTAATTTCAATTTTTGCTCCATGGCGCAATCCATCGATAGTACTACTGTACAAAAGTATACATTTTTAAAAGGCTAGAGTATTGTTCATCACATATATAGCCAGTTAAATTCTCAACCTAGAACGATGTGCATGCCATGTAGTAAACCGATACGGAAGAAGTATAGTAAAAATGAGGTGATTTTACCGAGCGATCGGCGGAGGAGCATAGTATGTCATGCGGTCCCACGTGTCATGATGTACCAAGGCGATGTGCGTGTCCCTCTTGAGGCGGAAGCAATACTAGTATGTGGTTTAAGATGATGGCGAACCGAAGTGTGAAATAATGGATGCTTCATCCGTCTGGGAAAGTGCGGCATTGTGATTTGACGTCTCATTGCTCATTACTACTACTGGGCCGGTACGAGTGGGTTGCGTCCCCCTGCTGTTCTATACTGTTATCTGGTGCTTGACACGTCGACCCGGTTGCTATATGTCCCACATGTCAGCGGCAGGAAGTATATAATTCATGAAAGGGAGCGTCGACGGAGGAGTATACTACAGAATTCATGAAAGGGAGCGACTTAGTTTTGGAAAAATCGGTTTTTACGGAGTACGTACCCACTAGGGTCTATAGGGCTCATCTAAAAAACATTCATTTTTCCGTTTGATAAGTCTCAATTCTACTATACTAGTAGTAGTACCATTACATGTTGGATTTCGAGGTGCGTTAGATCACCCGATGCAAGTAGTGTCAAGAGGAAACTAACCAATGCATGTACAAGTTCATGGAAATTTAGTGGTCATTCATGCATTCGTTCTAATTAATGCCTCAGTAAACATAAATTCTTGAGAAAAACGAGCATAGTAATTACTTGTGCAAAATACGAAATTAATTCGACCACTCACCGTCTACCTTGGTTGGAGAGATTTTGAAATTGAGCCATAAACTGGAAAGGAGGGAGTAGTAACTTTTGTCTCGGTTACTATTTGTGGCCTTGTATAGATGCAAAATGTATTTTTTATAGTGGCCTTGTATAAGTAAATGGAGGGAGTACTAACCAAAGTACGTAGTAGGGACGAGGAGTAAACGGAGGGAGTAGTAAAAATTTCTCCTCGTGCTATGAGCCACCACGCGTGTGGGCGAGGGAGCGGGCGTAAGGCGTAGTAAGCAAGCTTCACCTCATCCTGCGAGCCACCGCGCCCATGGGCGGGGGAGACGGCGTACTAAGCAAGCTTCTCCTCGTTCTGCGAGTTGATGGGACACATCAAAAGTACTCCAATGTATAGAGCCTTGCCTCTAAGATAGGCCCCACATGGTTTGCCTCTTTTTTTAATTTAACATAACGCATCAAGTCGCAATTTGTTTGTTCACCCGTGGTAAACGATCCTCCCTCCACCAAGTGGACAACCAGTACACGTGCCAAATTACCATGTGGGCTGCCTTTTTCGTACAGAAATGAGCTCCACTGTGTACCCGCGCGGGTGTGGTTGGGAAAGAGACGGGAGTACGTGCGCCATGTGTGCACCTCTTCTCTTCGTGCACGTCCCCCACCTGCGTGGGTGTGTGTGAGAGAGATACAAACCTAGACATAATGTGCCGTCCATCCCCATGCCTCCGCCCAGTCCGACCACCAGTCACCACCACGCCCCACTCCTCCTCACCTTATCTCTCATCTTTCTCCCTCCATTTTTATTCAAGGGGCCACTATCAAAATTACAATTTGCAGATATACAAGGCCACTAACACTAATCGATGCAATATTAATGGTGTTTGCCTCGTGGTACTAGCAAAGGAGGACACTAATTATCCCTTGCATGCATGCGGGAGTTTGTAAAAAAATGCATCTTGATGTTCCGTGCAATGCACGGGCATCTTGCTAGTCCATGAAAACAACACATGGCAAAATTCCACGGCTTGGGGCGGCAACTCGCTCTGTCGGGCGAGGGGAGGGAGGTGGATCAGCGAGCTGGATAGCTCATATCCGGCGGGCTACCCACCCGTCTTGGATGCGGAATAACTACTCTTCGTAAGCCATTGTAAGAGTGGACAAAATGGTGGAGGAGATAGGGGAGCGGACGGTCATGAACGGACGTGTGTCCAGACTGGGTTTCTCGGCTTCCACACGGGCGGGTTTCATGGAGGCGTTTGAATATGGCACGGAGGTGTGTTCAGCCGGACGTGCCGCGAGTGGCGCCCTCGACTCTGACCTAGGACACCGTGTCGTTCTTCCACTGACATGTGGGCTCTTTGGGTGCATGGCATGCATGTTAGTGATCCAACGCAGGCAGCGCATAGCAGAGGAACCTTTGGTGGGCCAGGGCGGTCAGAAGCGGGCATTTCATAAACCAATGATTGTTCATTGAGTGTGACGTCATCTTTTTCATGTAGATAAGCCTACTATGTTGATAGCCCGTTCGATACGTTGTGATTCATAAAGACGGCTGCAAACATCAATGTTCTACTTATCACAGATAAGATTGATTAATACCCGTAACAATCCATGTCCTTAACAAAGGGTGCATGCACGTATAGGTTGAACGTGTGTCTTGCGTCGTGTGTTGTGTGCATGCAGGCGTGCGAGTGTTGCGTGCGTGCAAGGGTATGTTTCAATGTTGCATGCATGGGTGCGTACGTGTGTGTGTTCGTGAGTGCATGTGTACGTGTCAGTGTTGCACGCCAGCATGCGTGCGTATGTACGTGTCAATGTTGCATGCCTACATGCGTGCGTGTCTTGCGTGCGTGTCTTGCGTGCGTGCATGTGTATGTGCGGGGTGAGGCTACACGTCAGTCGACTGACTTTTTCATCTCTGGTCATTAGATTTTCCAGCCGTTGGATACGAAATCAAGGGCCTCTAGTTTATCATCGAACTCCACCCCTCCTGAGCCGCCAGCCACCACCGGCCGAACCGCCAGCCCCCGCCGCCCGCGGCCGGCCCGCCCTCCCCGAAACCACTCCCCACCGCCGGTCCGCCGCCGCACCGGCCATCCCTCTAGCCCTCCCCCCTCGCCGAGCTTTTTCTCCGGGGATCCCCACCCCACCGCCCAATGAACGCCCCCCCAACTGCCGGTGACTGCCAACCAGAGGTCTCACGACTTCCAATACCCACCGACCACTAATTTATTACCATTTCTGTCCTACATATACGCGCTGACGGGTGGGCCCTATGGTAATGTGCGCTGCTGAATGTGCACCGTTTGACTGGTGAATTGATCGTGTTATCAACAAATTACGGAGCTGTATGGTGAGCCAGTGACCGTATGATCACCCTAAAATGTACTCCTATTTTATTAACATAGTACATACTCAAACTACCATTTCATTCTTTCATATACGGGCTGACAGGTGGGCCCCACGGTTACGCGCCCCGATGGTGCAACACTAGTTGTGTCACGTGGAACGTTTGACTGGTCAATTGATTGTGTCATCAATAAAATACGGAGTTGTACGGGTGAGCCAGTGACCGTATAATCATGATATGTATTTGTTTAACATGGTACAGACGCAAGGGCTCATATATACGCGCAAGCACTCACCGCTATAAGCGCACACACGCAAACCCTACCCCTATGAGCACCTTCGAGAGAGTGGGCCAGCATATATGATCTTGAGATTTTACGAAGTCACCATAGGTGCCTCGTAGTCGAGTGGAACGTCTCCTCCCACTGAACGTACGTCGCCGGAAAATACTGAAATTAACACAAGATAAATGCGAGCACCGGGACTTTAACCTTGGTGGGCTCGAGAAACCATTGTCCTCTAACCATCCAACCACATGTTGGTTAGCACGACAAAATGTATGTGGTGACCGTGATGAGCTTATTCTGAAGTCCAGTGACCATATCGTGCTTTCGCTTCAAATACAATGACCGTAAGTGTCGTCAACAAAATACGGAGCACGCATCAAATGCAAATCCATCAGTGTCATCAACAAAATATGGAGACGTATCGTGAGCTAGATACCATTGTACTATTGTATATGCCTATTTTCTTAGTGGCCGATTGCGTGTGTGGTGTGGTGGGCACATCATTTCTAGTTGTGGTGGGTCAACATGAAGACTCATGGGTCGGTTCCATCCTGCGCCACATATAGGTTGGACCGAGATGTGTTATACGAAGACCCATGTGGAGGACTCGGCGTACAACACGAAGATACCAGAGTCGCGGAGGACTCTATCCCCACTGGTGATAAGCCGACTATATATGATTTCTAACCCTAGGCCCTTAGTATGTTATACAAGCTTGGGGGCTAGTTCGTCGATAGTATACACACACGCACAATGCCCGGTATTCACGTGTACTTTGTACACACCCCTATCACTAATATACAGTACCAGGAGTAGGCTCTTTCTTCAACTGCAATTGAATTCTAGCATGTGCATGTGTTTATTTCATATTATCGATCCATAGAGTGAGAGCGGTTTGAAATACGGGCAATGGATGCTTTTGCAATTCATATATAAACATTAATTAGTGCACTCCATGTTGTTAGTGTGAAGCACTTTATACATTTTTCACTTGCATGGATACATTCCAAATTGCTAGCTACGAAATAGAGTACATGTCGAATTCAACATAAAGGGAGTTTCGAAGATTCGAATTCATAGGAAGTGCATTCATCTATTTGAACCCGAGATACTGGCATTTGTAAATCAGATGTAAAAGGGGGCATCAATCTTTGTTGTGAGTTTGAACATGCTATATATATTCATATGCATATCTAACTTTTTTTTGCAACCAAGGAGATTATATCTGGAACCATGCACGAACTAAGGTAAGTTGCATATTTTTTAATATATACTCGTGTACAATGTATATTCAAATGTACCCCCTCCATTCCAAAATAATCGTAGCTTTAGGATTTTCAAGAGTAAAGATTTGTGAAGTTTGACAAATCCTGA
Source organism: Triticum aestivum (assembly GCF_018294505.1). Lineage (NCBI taxonomy): Eukaryota > Viridiplantae > Streptophyta > Magnoliopsida > Poales > Poaceae > Triticum > Triticum aestivum. Next base: position 179,269,633 of record NC_057800.1, on the reverse strand, counting down.
AAGTTCAATTCAAGAGAACCGAAAACGTTAAGGCCTCCTTTGGTTCATAGGATAGGAATTTTATAGGAATAGGAAAATCATAGGACGTGAGATGACATGCATGTCAATTCATATAGAGAAAGAGATGTCATTTGGTGCATAGGATAGGATTTTTTCCATTGAGTCTAGGCTAATGTTTTTTTCCTCCAAAACGTGAAGGATTGATTCCTATCCTACATAGGAATAGGAATCCATTCCTACAAACCAAAGGGCTTCAAAGGAATTTTTCCTTTGCAAATCCTATCCTATAGAATTCCTACAAAAATCCTACAAACCAAAGGAGGCCTAATGCTTCTGCTCCCAAATATTGAACAAAGCGCCAAATAGGCCTCTAGTCACCCGAAAGCGCGCGAGACTAATGTTTTGGTGGTAGGAAATTATTGTCCTAACTCTGGCCCGTGTAGCCTATCAGCCCGATGTCCAAAGGTCTAAACCGGGGTAGGTTTGTAACTTCACCAAGACGCTGGAGAAGCATTCATACGCCGTGGGCGCCTACCCATGCGCTCAGCTGAAATCTATCCCGCCCACATTTGGGACACCTGACATGACTGTCCTACCCCCAACCCGCAATATGTCCGAAATTTTATATGGGGGGAAAGTTTGTAACTTTCCCCAAATTTCAAACAAGCGCGTCTCAAACCGAAACATTGTTCCCACTTAGTGCCCCGCCTCCCTCCGTTTCCCCATTCATACTCCATGGGCGCGAAAATGCCTTCTCCACCAGCCGCGAAACCCCAGCCTCCTCCGTCCTCCACCCCATAGCGGCCAATCGACCGCCGCCCTCCTCCATCACGCCGGAGCCGGTACCCCGACGTCGTCGTCCAACGCAACCGCAACCGCAATGCCCTCAAGGACTTAGCAGCTGAAGCCGAGGCAGAGCTGCCTCCACGACGCCGATGCCGACGTGTGCCGTACCAGAACCACACCGACCACGCTGTCCTGCGCCTCACTGCTGCGGCTCCACTGTCGCAACCGTCCACCGCAACGGAGCTGTTCCCACTACACCGTCATTCGCCACCTCGGATCTGCTTCCCTGCCGCCGACAGACGGCCACCGCACCACACTCAAAAACTTGGCCATGGGTTCGTCCAAGGCTGCACCGTCCTCCACAACTTCTGGTTTCCGGCGAACAACAAGAAGATTGTCGAAAAACAGGAGGACACATCACTGCCAGCAGAAAGAGGTACTCCTCTTCCCTTATTCGTGCAAATCTTACGTCTCCGCTCACACCGTATTCATCCCACGAAAGAAACTAGTTGAGCGCTTCTTACTGCATCTTCTTCGTGATACTAAATGCACAAGGTTTCCTCCCTTTTACTATTTCACCTTTGCTAGAGGTCAGTAGCCCGCCCGGATTTCAATTCAGGGTCAGTCGAGCCGCAATTAAAAGAAGCAGCACCCGCTTAGGCGCGCGGAGCACCTAGACCACCTGTTCCCCGGGGAAGCGGCGCATCGGTGTCTATCATAGGGGTGTGGGGCGCACGAGCTGCTTCCGCCTGATCTAGAGGTCGGCGGGGCTTGAATGGATGGCCGGGGGGCGGTGCCAAGCACGGAGGTGCGGTGAGGTCGAGGGGAGGGTGCAGGCAGGGGAGGAATACTTGGCCGGTGGTCGCTGGCGTTTCGAGGAAGATCGTCAACACTAACTCGCTGGAGGTAGATGAAGGCGATCTGCCCATTCTTTGTACATCGGACGGTGCAGAAAAAATGGACGAACCTATTTGCTTTCAGTCGACTATTATTTTCATAGAATCCTGTAGTAATTTAGTGTGCCATGCATGTTGTAGAGCTATCATATGTCTCACGTCATTTATTTCTCACCGACCTGCTATCTGCTACCTTTACATTGTACTAATTGTGCACACACTTCACCCATACTCACACTATTGTTTTTTTATGCATGGGTATTTCAGACTCTGACGCAGTGTTGTTGAATGCAGAAAAGAAAAGACAGAAGTCGCTCCAGTGTAATTCGAAGATAAGCACTAAGCGTTCCAGCGCTCTAACGGGTGCAGTGTCAGCAGTTGGAGACAGTAAACTTAGCTCTATAGTTGATGATCCCAATTGCCACACACAACCATCCCAGGTGCTTGCTTTAACTTCGCGTTGTCAAATGTGGTTGCATGTTGCATATGGTGTCTAGCTTGTATTGCTTCCAATTTGGTTAAATTGCATCTGCTTACTTTACACATTATACCTTTGATAATGACATGCCTTCCTGTTTTTGATACAAACTACATATGTCTATTAACCATGTTCGTACATCAAACTAATGCTCTTTTGTATCACTCGTCAATCACTTATGATGAGACAGTCACCCGGGTGGGTTTCTGTGAGACACCATACTTGTTTAAAGAGTGCAGTGTCATCCTCCCCACATGATTTTCAAGAAACAGCAAGGCTAAATGAAGATAGTCAGCGTAGCTCTCTAGTTGATCACCGCAATTCCCCCACACCACCATCGCAGGTGCTTGCTCTTACTTGGCAGTGTGATATGTAATGTTCGTCTTACATGAAAGTAGTGTTCGTCAGTATCATGCATCAATGAGTTCTGAAGAGCAAATTTTATTCCTTTTTCTTGTGGGTTTGACTTGACAAGGCAAAATCAAGAAAGAGGAAGGAAAATAGTAAGGAAGGCGATGATGGTGGTCCTCTGCAGCAACGTAAACGGAGCATCTGTACCGATTCTCCTTATATTGATAGTGCATTACAAGGTCCAAGTCTCCGCTCCCCTACTCCACCATCCAAGGTGCTTGCTCTAACTTGGCAGTGTGATATCTGGTTGCATGTTGCATATGGTGTCTAGCTCGTATTGCTCCTAATTAGTGTAAACTGCATCTGCTTTGCTTACACATGATACATGTGAATATGACACGCTTTCCTGTTTTTGGTACATACTATATCTTATGATAAGGCACCTTTAAGTCGCCACTATGATATTGGTTGTCTCTTGCATATGATTTCTAGCATGTACTGCTTCTAATTTGTTGAAACGACATACAGTTTGAACTTGGCAGAGTGATATTGGTTCATCTTTCATATGGTGTCTAGCTTGCAGTGCTTCTAATTTGTTGAAATGCCTTCTGCTTAGTTACCACATCATAGGTGTGAATATGTCACACCATCCTGTTTTTCATACATATTCCATCCTCGCATCATGTGTTTGCCTTTCATCCGAGTAGTGTTTGTCAGTATCATGCATGAATGAGTTCTGAAGAGCGAATTTTATTCCTTTTTCTTATCGGTTTGACTTCACAATGCAGAATCATTACAACTGAAGGAAATTAGTCTGGTAGTGGATGATGGTGGTCCTTCGGAGCAACTCAAACAGGGGGTCTCTACAGATTCTACTCCGCCATCCTCCCAACAAGATTCGCAAGACAACACAAGGCTGGACAGTCAGCGTAGCTGTGTAGATGATGAGCACATCTCCCCTACTCCACCATCACAGGTGCTTGCTCTAACTTGACACTATTATATGTGGTTGCATGTTGCGTATGATGTCTAGCTTGTATTGCTTCTAACTTGAATTGCATCTGCTTACTTTACACATAATGCCTGTGAATATGACACGTGTTCCTGTTTCTAGAACATACGTGTACATGATGAGCACATCTCCCCTACTCCACCATCACAGGTGCTTGCTCTTACTTGGAACTGTTATACGTGGTTGCGTTTTCCGTATGATGTCTAGTTTGTATTGCTTCTGATTATGTTGAATTGCATCTGCGTAGCTTACAACTTATACCTGCAACGATCACTTACCCATAAGACACATTTAACTTGGGACTGTGATGTAGGTTGCATCTTGCATTGTCTTCTAGCTTGTACTGCTTCTAATTTCTTGAAATGGCACTTACAACGAGACACTTTTTACCTGGTAGAGTGATATTGGTTGCATGTTCATATGGTGCCTAGCTTTCATTTCTTCTAATTTTGTTGAAATGCCTTCCGCTTACTATTTTTTCATACATATTCCATCCTCCTATCGTACGTGTGAATATGAAACGCTGTTTTTTTGTATATATTCCATCATCCTATCATGCGCTTGCCTTACATGAAAGTAGTGTTCGTCTGTATCATGCATCAACCAGTTATGCAGAGCTAATTTTATTCATCTTCTTGTGGTTTTGAATTCATAAGGCAATATCAGAAAATAGGAAGGAAAAGAGTAAGTTAGGGGATGTTGGTGGTCCTCCGCACCAATGCAAACAAAGACTCTCTAGATTTGCCACTGCTACTGCTAATGAAGTTGAAGTCCCAAGTCTACATGATGAGTTCATCTCCCGTACTCCACCATCACAGGTGCTTGCTCTAAGTTGACAGTGTGATAATTGGTTCCATGTTGCATATGTTGTCTAGCCTGTATTTCTTCTATTTTGATTAAATTGCACCTGCTGATTTTATACGTTATACATGTGCATATGACATGGCTTTCTGTGTCTAGAATACACTGCATCTATCTATCATACCATGTTCTCACATCAAAGTACTGCTGTTGTGTATCCCGCATCAGTCACTCATGATTGGACGCTTTTAACATGGCAGTTTGACAGTGGTTGCATCTTGCATTGATTTCTACGTTGTACTGCTTCTAATTTTTTGAATTGCCACTTATGACAAGACACTTTTAACTTGGCAGAGTAATATTGGTTGCATCTTTCATATGGTGTCTAGCTTGCATTACTTCTATTTTCTTGAAATCCTTCTGCTTAGTTTGCACATCGTAGCTATGAATATGTCATGCTGTCCTATTTTTCTTACATATTCCATCCTCATATGGTTGTCTTACATCAAAGTATTGGTTGTCTGTATCATGCATCAATGAGTTCTGAAGAGTGATTTTATTCTTTTGTGTTGTTGTCGGATTTCGGGTTCCGGCAGACCCTTGAGGTTCGAACACTAGGGTGCACGCGGAGATTTCGCCTCCTACCTACCTGCACCCCTCCGCCTCGCTAAGATCTAAGCTATGGAAAGAACAACACAAGAGACACAGGGTTTATACTGGTTCGGGCCACCATTATGGTGTAATACCCTACTCCAGTGTGTGGTGTGGTGGATTGCCTCTTGGGCTGATGATGAGGAACAATACAAGGAAGAACAGCCTCGCGAGGGTCTGTTCTTGGCTGGGGCGATGAACTGCTGGGAGGAGTTCAGTCACCCTTCTCTCTCTCTCTCTCTCTTCTATCGCTGGTCTCGATCCCCCTAAAACTCTCTCTCTTTCTCCCCTCTTATTGTTTTTCTCGATCTCCCTTTACCTCTCTTTTCCCCCTGTGGGTGGCTGGTCCTATTTATAGAGGCCCTTGTCCTCTTCCCAAATATCGAGTGGGAAGGGAGCCAACAATGGCGGGCTAATTTGAAGGGGGACAGCTAGTACTAGCTATCCTGACAAAAGTAGTCTTCGCCTGCACAAAGCTCTGGTGGTGACGCCGTCTTGGGCTCCACAATGACCTCCGTCTTGTAGTCCTCCTGGTCTTGGTCTTGTTGCACTGAAATGGCAACCTTTGCCTGATGCCTCGGTACTCCGCGGCTGCACTTGCTCCCTTTGCACCAAAGAGGAAAGGAGGATACTGCGCGGGCTGGTACCCGCCTGGCGCCTTTGGTCGTCATGGCTTGTGTCACGGGCACCTCGTGAGGTACCCCGCCTTGATCTCTCCGCCTCCTCGTGAGCCAGCCTGATGAGGCCGTGCCTGAGGAAGCTCCGTGTCGTCCGCCCCGCGAGGCTTGGCCCCTCGCGAGGGTCTTGGGTCTGTGTTGATAAAGATGGGCCATGCTGGGCCCCCCCTTTGAGCCACGCCGCAGGCCGCAGGCAGGCAAGTCCGGGGACCCCCGTTCCCAGAACACCGATAGTAGCCCCCGGGCCCAAGGCGCGCCCGGACTTGGCCGTGGAGGGAGGCGGAAGGGCAAGAGCGAAGCGCCGCGGGCCCTAACAGCCTGCGGCCTTGGGCGCCGCGTGGCGGTTGATTGGACGTGGGCGGCACTGTTCCCCCATGCCCCCCTTATTTTGCGCCATGCTAGGCGGACTCGTAGTTGTACACAGCCGCTCCCCCTTATGTTGCTAGAGCGCCCTCTGTCCTTCCTCCGCTTGAACTCCAGCTTCTGTTTTCAACCCAATCTCGAACCTTCCCCCCCTTCCCATCGCCATGGCTCCGACGAAGAAGGGAAGAGGGAAGAAAACCGTGCCTCTGCCTTGTCCACCGCTGTTGGCGGCCCCCGCCGAGGGCTTAGGCAAGGTTAGCTCGGCTCTGGCCACTATCTTCAACGAATGCAGGAGGACGACGGCCTGGACCGCGTCCCACTTCTCCATCGACAGGATAGTCACCGAGGTCCCGTATTTTGCCGACGCCCTGTGGGCGGGTCTGGTTCCTCCCTTTTCTGATTTCTTCAATGCTGTGTTTTCCCACTATCAGATCCAGATGATGCATCTAGGTCCTGAATCCATCACCCTCCTTTCGGTCTTCGCCTTTGTTTGCCAGGCTATGATGGGCATCCTTCCTTCGGTTGCCTTGCTGCGCCACTTCTTCTCGCTGCGCCTTGTCGACCCTACCCAATGCTGGGCGTGCGTGAGCTTCGTTGCCACGTCTGAGACAGCGGCCTCTGGTATTGACTTCAAGCTCCCCCTGCCCGCGGCTGGGTTCCGCGAGCGGTGGCTGTATGTGGATGCAGGGGTGCCCAGCCCCTGCTATCGGAGCCAACTTCGCCTGCTGTCCCCAATTAGGGCTAGGGTCAGGAGACGCTTGAGAACCCCCGGCTCGTCTTCGTCTGGCACCGCTTCGCGTTCTTGAGGTCGCTTGGCATGACAGCGCCCAAGGTGGTGAAGGAGTTCCTGCTACGCCGCGTTGCTCCTCCCCAACGCCACTCCCGCCGGATGTGGGCCTTCAGCGGGCGCGATGATCGTATGAGGCTCCAGGAAGAGGACCTGACCCCTGAAGTGCTGAGGATAGCGCTCTTGACCCTGACTGGGGACCCCAACCCTGGCAGCATCCAGCAGGGAGGTGCCTTGCTGTACCTCTGCCAGAGCAGGGGCAATTTTGTGAAGCAGATGCCTATCTTTGATGAGTGGGGGTCGCGCCCCGCCGGTCTCCAGGGGCCTCGCGAGAACCCAGTGGTGGTGACTGCCCTTCCAGTCGGCCAAGGCGGCTCTTCTTCGAGCGGCGGAGCAGGGAGGCATGAGGCGCCAGAGGCCGAGGGGGCTCCCGGCGGGGTGCCGGCGCCGGGCGGTGCCCATGAGGGAGCAGCTCTCAGACCCCGTGCGGCTGAGGCTGAGGGTGACGAGTAGCTGCCCTCAGCGCCTGCGACTGAGGCCCCTGAGGCTCCAGCTGCTCCCCCTGACGCAGATCGCCTTGACGCTTCGTCTTTGTCGCAGGTTGATCCCTGCGCCCAACTCTTGGGCCGCTTCCGCGTGGACTTTGAGGCCCTCCGGAAGAGAAGGGAGGCCCTGGGTGACGATTACCCTTGTCGCCTGCTGAAGCGTAGGAAGTACTTCGCCACTGATGAGTAAGCCTTCTCCTTTCCCAGCTCCCGATCCTTCTATTGCTTTTACTGACCCTTTCTCCGCAGGCCCCTTCCAGTCGAGCTTGCGGAGACGGCTGAGGTGCCGTACCCCTTGGCTTCGCCCCCTCCATCATCCTCAAGCGCCCCGAGCAGCAGAGCCCTTGTGGTGAGGGCGATCGAAGAGGCGGACCATCCCGAGGCGCATCATGGCCCTACGCACCTCGCGATCCTCTTCCGCAGGCCTTCTCGTGGCATAGCCAGCCTGTCATGGGATTCTCGCCTGGTCGTGGACTGCGATTGGCTGAGGCGCTCCCTGCGCTCTTCACCTGGGGACGGGCTGGCTCCAGGCCGGGCTTCTGGCGCGGCGTGCCCGGCCGTCGCGAGGGTGCCAGCCCCAAGCCCCCAGCCCAGAGGGGGAGTGCTGATTCGTGGCCCTCGGCGCTTGCTTGGGGCAGATGATGGTGTGGAAGACATGCTCGAGCGCGCTCGGGGGCGTCGTGCTCTCTGCCAAGGATTCCTTCGAAGGGCGGCTGACGCAGTAAGCCTGCTTGGTGAGGAGCTTGCTGATGAAGACGCATGCCTTGAGGACGAGGGCCTGCGCCTGGCCGCAGAGAGGCGCGAGCTGGAGGGCGCCATCGCCCTTGCGTGTCGTTAGTGCGATCTTGACGACGCAGAGGCCAAGGCGTCGCTGGTGGCCTCTCGGGAGGCCCGATCTTGGGCTGCTGAGGAGGCCCGGGAAGCTGACCGGCGGCGAAAGGCGGCGGAGGAGCGGGCTCGGGAGCTCCTGGCCTGGTGCCACTCACTGGAGGAGCAGATGGAGCTGCGCGAGGCAGCACTCGCGTCGATGAAGGTGGCCTCTGGCGACTCAGCACAGCTCCGAAAGCGTGAGGAGGCGCTGACGCTAGAAGCCGCCGAACGTACCCGCGAGTACGAGCGTCTGGAGACGAGGGAGCGCTTGGTGACGCAGGCGGAGGATGATGTTGCTGCACAGGAAGCCCGTGTCCTGGAGGAGGTCGGACGTCGGGTGGCGATGGCGCATTTGAACCTCGAGCACGAGTTCGAGGAGAAGCTGGGGTTGATCCGGGCCGAGGCGGAAGGCAGGACTGCTGCCTTGAGAGCCAAGCTGGAGGAGGCGACACGGCGGGCCGATGCTTTCTGGGCCGCCCTTGAGGTGGCGCAAGGTGAGTTAACCACCTCCCAGGCCGAGGTGCTCCTTCTTTTGGCACACTAGAATCACATGCAAGATCACCCAGAAAGTTGTACTACTAGTACTAGTACTGCGTGTTAGATGAAAAAACACGATCAAGATCGAGAAAAAGATCGTCAACAAGAGACATTACCTGGACTTTCTTAATGAGGGATCCCGGAGAGGGGGGCTTGGACAGGGCGATAGCTTTGAGCTTGTCTGCGGTAGTCTCGGCGGGGTGCTTGCGCTTCTTCGTACCATGAGCCTCGATGGTTTTGGCCAGAGCCATAGACATCACGTCGGTCGGTGCTCCGGCGTCCATCCAAGAGAGGAAGCTGAGAGAGAAGAGTGAAAGGAGGAACAAGATGAGGGAGAAGCGAAGCGAGTGGGGGTTTTCTTCAAGTGAGGAAGCTGAGAGAGAAGAGTGAAATGATGGTTGCTTCGTCCGTCCAACTTACTGCTGGAAAGGAGGGGGTTTTGTGATTTGACGGCTCATTGGGCATTACTGCGGCGGTTCGATTGGGTTAGTCTACCGTCACTCTACTGCAGAGTAATTTAGTGCATGGCTGGTGGACCCAGGTGCTGGCTGTCCCACACGTCGGCGAAAGTGAGTAATTTAGTGCATGGCTGGAGGAGGATCCGCACGGTAGAGCGTGTCCACTATTTTTCTAAAGAAAAAAAGATTACATCAAGCGTTTCCACTCTTACGACGGAGGAGTGCGAAACACGGCAGCCACTGGAACATACACAGTGCTCCTACTACTAGGCATGTGAAGTGGTTCATACGTCAGTACTACCCAATCTTGTTGCTAGTGTAGTAAGATATGACGATAACAAATGATGTTGTGCGCATGTCAACTACTCCTATATGTAACATAGTACCGCTTTTTCGACTGTCCGGTCGAGAATGAACGGTGAGATCAATGTTAACAGAACTAGGTCCACAGCGCACGGAGAGTATGGTGCTATAGTACTCCATGAAACATGAACCATATGAAGCACGAATAGTGTTAGGCAGGGTGTATGAAGGGTGCATGGGATGGGAGCAAAAGTTCCCTTCTCGACCCACTTGTGGGTGTCTGGCAGAGTGCATGAAGAGTGCATGAGTCCACACTAGTAGGTTGACAAAAATACATGAAGAGGAAACAACTATATTGAGATGAGAATGCAGCCAAACACACCCACACGCTTTGTGCTACAGTGACTGATCTGCACCATCTGGGTTTGATCCAACGGTCATGTTGCGCCGAGACATGGACATGCCCATGCAGAGGGCGCCTAAACACCACCGAAGTCCCTCTGCTTCTCGAGGCGCACGACGTTGGTGATGCAGGGTGCAACCACCCGCAGAGCCCACTCCCAGTCGACGGGAGCCAGTGTCAGGCGCCTCACCTCGGACTCCGTGATCTACTGCGCTGCCATGGCACCAGGTAGAAGAAATGGGGAGAGGAAGCAAAGGGGGCGAAACGGCTGAAAGGCAATGCAATCTGTGGGAAGGCGGAGGGAGCGGGGAATCTTTTGGTTTTCACCACAGTAAAACACCAGTCGACGACTTCTCACATCAGGGAGCAGTGGGTTTTTACAGGCAGAGTCATCATGACTAATTGCTGCCGCGCCTACTCCCATCAATCAAAAAATTAAAAATCCTACCGTGCCTGCTCCCGTCAATCAAAAAATTAAAAATCCTGCCGCACCCAAATACCCGAGCAACGCCGCGGTGGATATTTAAATTTACCTGTCGGCAAGTAAATAAAAAAAGGGGTGAAAAAAAATGTGGCGGCGGCCTAGATAATTGGACGAACTAGTCCAACTAGCTAGCCACCGTGCTTCACTGATGTACTCGGCGGGAAAGGTGGTCTTTCGTGATTTGACGACTCATTTACTTGCTTCGGCGCTACGACCGAGGAGGACCTAGAAAACGCGCGGTAGGGCGTCCCACGTCAGGAAGAATATATGCGTGCACCACCCGGGAGGACCCCGAAACCGCGCGGTAGGGTGTGCCACGTCTCGGCACGAAGGAAAAATGTGCGTGTAAAAATATACTATATCAGACGTAGTACCTATGGTTCGACCTCGGGACCCAGCCAGTCGGTCGAAATCACCCCACTAGCCACACAGCTTCATCATGCAAACGTGGCACGGAGGATAGATGTGGTTAGCTCCGTCTCGACCAGCCAGAACATCTCTTGTTCTAGGCGATTCTTCTATTTTCCAAGCTTTTTTTAGTTGTAATAGCACCACGGCAAGCTAGCGCCGCTCTTTGTGTGTGCCCGTGCAAAGGTTAGACGGTGGAGAGAAGAGAGAACGAGATCGCAGACCTGGGACCCACCAGTAAGTGAGACAACGGTCATGCACGTGTTGACGAGGCACTCCCTCTACTCTACTCAACGCAAGTACTGTATAAAATCAAGTTATGGGACAAAGCCAACAACCGTTCGTTTTTTCAGGCTATCGACTTACGCTTTGTAGTCCAGGTTCCCAGTTCGAATCTCGTCTTTTAGATTTGTTAGTTTTAGGTCCAAATTTGATTAATGACAAGTGGGACCCCCGTGTGTTGTTCCGAAATTTCAGTGTAGGATGGTTTTTTTGAACAAACACTTTGTGCGGTTAGACAAGTAACGACACGAGTTACATGTTTTTTGCAAGTTTACGAACAAAAATGACAGCGGCATAGAATATCACATCCACCCCGTAGCTTAGATACTATGGTGATACGAGTTTTTGCACCGTTGGAAGTGAGATCCAATGGCTTGGTAGTAGTCTTTGTAATTATGCGCAATTTCCAAACTCTCCAAAGGTTTTTTTGCAAATAAAACATTCAAGCCTCATGTGTGCCGCTGCATCTTCGATGCAATGGCTCCCCGGTGCTCATATTAGGTGCTCCGCGTAGCTTAATTACCCACTACGGTGATATGAGTATCTAGGTCGTATGATCAGTGATCAGATGGCGCATGCATAATACTTGTACTTTCTGCGCATTTCCCAAACTCTATCAGCCGTATATTGCAAAAAAATTCGAACCTCCTATTGTGGGCCGTTAGATCTCAGTGAACTCGTATCACCATAGAATCTACGGTGCGGGAGCACCTCATACTCTCCCGTGCGAGAAAACATAAGGTGCTATCGCAGCTTGATGCTACGGTGATACGAGCTTGGAGGTCGTTTGATCTGAGATCCAATGGCATCTGAGTAGTCTTTGTTCTTGTAAGAAGTGGCCGAACTCTTTTGGGGCTTTTCTACAAAAAACCATTCGAACCACCGAGGAGGTGTTGGGTCACAAATCCAATGCCTCCGAAGAGCTTGTATCACCAAAGCATCTAAGGTGTGGTAGCACATGATATTCTTACATACAGGAGAATATGATGTCCTCCTTCATCTTAGATGCTACGGTGATACGAGCTTCGAGGTCGTTGGATATGGTATCAAAGGGCATCTAAGTAGTTTTTGTACAAATTGTGTGCAATTCTCAAACTCATCAAGGTTTCCTGCAAAATATTAGGACACATCATGTGAGCTGCTATATCTCAGATCTACAAGCTCCAAGCAACTCGTATCGGCATATAGCATCTAAGGTATGGGGCCACATGATATTCTCCCGGGGAGGAGGGGTGGGGGTGCACAACCAATCGGTGGTTGGGAGGGTGGGGACAAATATAATCTAAACAACCCTAAACAGAGCTCCACAATTTTATCTAAGGTTGAGGGGTTGACCCCCGACAATCATAGCTCCGCCTAAACACAACATTTGCATGTATTGTAGTACTAGACTTAATATTCATGTTTCAGTTTCATGTTCATTTTAAATATTGAACTGAGGACCATGGATGTCTTACATTTTACTCCCTTCGTTCCTAAATATTAGTCTTTTTAGAGGCTTCAAATGGACTGGCACATACAGATGTATATAAACATATTTTAGAGTCTAGATTCACTCATTTTGCTCCATGTGTAGTCACTTGTTGAACTCTCTAAAAGACTAATATTTAGGAATAGAAGGAGTATTTTTGAATTCATGTCATACATGCATGGTTTGGAAAAATAGATGCACTATACTTATTGGATTGTTGTTGTGTTCGTGCGTGTGTGTCTTTGTGTGTGTGTGTGATCATATGCTTGATACATACAAAGTTTTCTCACCTCCATATTGTTCATCATTTAAATTTGAATTTGCATTGGAAAACTTACTAGGGATACCATGAAATGTGAAATCCACGTTGAGATCACTATATCACAAACTCACTCTAATTCAACAACTCGTCATAAATCAATTACCACGTTGAGATTAGTATTTGCAAGGAAAATACGGGTATTGTAATACACATAGATTCGTTCGGCAATTTAAAAGGTTCCTTTCGTATTTTCGAATGGTAGGACCTAACGGCGTACCAGCCAGACCTTGGCTCGTGTTGATCCTAAAAAAACCGGGCTCGTGTCCTTCGGTGGCGTGCGTGGTACGCACATTAGGCAACCCCAACCAGTCGAGCCTCAACGTTTCAAGTCGAAATATCTGGCGGCCAGAATTCCAGCCCTAGGAAATTCCCCTCATATCCCCGGTCCATAATGACTACCGATGAACAATGGAGGTATGCTTTAGTAACTAGACAACGTTATCTACCGTGTCGAGCACGGTTCAATTCCCTCGGTCGCCGCTCGTCAAGGTCACCCGTCAACTGCATTGCCTAGTACTACTACTACTACTACTACAACTACACCAGGATGAGCACAGAATTGAGCCCGTTTGTTCGTGCCTACTTCTTGAGTTAATATATCAGGCAATGCACTGGTACGGAGGGATTATCCTTTTACTCTGCATATATAACTTGTCTGAAGTCTAACTAAGCAAAATATTTGACCAAATCCTTTCTTAAGAAATACAATAGGACAGATGTACGGCTTGAAAATTTATTGCATGATGCAGGTTATGATATTGTTTCGAATCCTGGTTCTTAAATTTCAGAAAATCCAGAAGTGAGCATAAATTCTTGATACTAAGCATGGTCACGTGATATGGCACAAATATTACTTCGTAAGTTTTTTCTTCAATCCGAGACAAGCTTCTTATGACAAGTTGCACAAATGAAGAGCCAAGGTATTTTGGAACAAAGACATGTCACGTTAAGGCGAATGCTTTCACTATTGAAACCGTGGGCATTTACGTGCCGCCACGAGTCCCCACTTCTCATCGGCAGGTGCCGTCCGAGCAAGCGTGTGAGTCGACGGGAGGCTTGCGAGCAGATGATGTCTACTACACAACCTTCTTCTTGTAGACGTGGTTGGGCCTCCAAGTGCAGAGGTTTGTAGGACAGTAGCAAATTTCCCTCAAGTGGATGACCTAAGGTTTATCAATCCGTAGGAGGCGTAGGATGAAGATGGTCTCTCTCAAGCAACCCTGCAACCAAATAACAAGGAGTCTCTTGTGTCCCCAACACACCCAATACAATGATAAATTGTATAGGTGCACTAGTTCGGTGAAGAGATGGTGATACATGTGGTATATGGATGATAGATATGAGTATTTGTAATATGAAATTATAAAAGCAGCAAATTAACTAATCCGTAGGAGGCGTAAACAATATTGCAATGCATGGAAATAAGGCCTAGGGTTCATACTTTCGCTAGTGCAAGTTCCCTCAACAATAATAACATAATTGGATCACATAACTATCCCTCAACATGCCACAAAGAGTCACTCCAAAGTCACTAATAGCAGAGAACGAACGAAGAGATTATGGTAGGGTACAAAACCACATCAAAGTTATTCTTTCCAATCAATCCGTTGGGCTATTCCTATAAGTGTCACAAACAGCCCTAGAGTTCGTACTAGAATAACACCTTAAGACACACATCAACCAAAACCCTAATTTCACCTAGATACTCCAATATCACCTCAAGTATCTGTGGGTATGATTATACGATATGCATCACACAATCTCATATTCATCTATTCAACCAACACAAAGGACCTCAAAGAGTGCCCTAAAGTTTCTACCGGAGAATCACGACGAAAACATGTGCCAACCCCTATGCATAGGTTCATGGGCGAAACCCGCAAGTTGATCACCAAAACATACATCAAGTGAATCACGTGATATCCCATTGTCACCACAGATATCCATGGCAAGACATACATCAAGTGTCCTCAAATCTTTAAAGACTCAATCTGATAATATAAGTTCAAAGGGGAAACTCAATCCATTACAAGAGAGTAGAGGGGGAGGAAACATCATAGGATCCAAATGTAATAGCAAAGCTCGCGATACATTAAGATCGTATCATCTCAAGAACACGAGAGAGAGAGAGAGAGAGAGAGAGAGAGAGAGAGAGAGAGAGAGATCAAACACATAGCTACTGGTACATACCCTCAGCCCTGAGGGAGAACTACTCCCTCCTTGTCATGGAGAGCACCAGGATGATGAAGATGGCCACCGGAGAAGGATTGCCCCCTCCGGCAGGGTGCCGGAACGGGTCTAGATTGGCTTTCGGTGGCTACGGAGGCTTCTGGCAGCGGAACTCCCGATCTATTATGCTCACAGATGTTTTAGGGTATATGGAGATATATTGGTGGAAGAAGTACGTCAGGGGGGCCATGAGGGGCTCACGAGGGTGGAGGGCGTGCCCAAGGGGGGTGGGCGCGCCCCCTGCCCCGTGACCTCCTCGCAGATCCCCCGACATGCACTCCAAGTCTTCTGGGCTTCTTTCCTTCCAAAAATGAGTTCCGTGAAGTTTCAGGTCAATTGGACTCCGTTCGATTTTCCTATTCTTCGAAACCCTAAAACAGGGTAAAAACAGAAATTGGCACTGGGCTCTGGGTTAAAAGGTTAGTCCCAAAAAATGATATAGAAGTGTATAATAAAGCCCATAAACATTCAAAATAGTAAATAATATAGCATGGAGCAATAAAAAATTATAGATACGTTGGAGATGTATCAACATCCCCAAGCTTAATTCCTACTCGTCCTCGAGTAGGTAAATGATAAAAACAGAATTTTTGATGCGGAGTGCCACTTGGCATAATTTCAATGTGATTCTTCTTAATTGTGCTACGAATATTCAGATCCGAAAGATTCAAGATAAAAGTTCATATTGACATAGAAATGATAATACTTTAAGCATACTAAATAAGCAATTATGTCTTGTCAAAATAACATGGCCAAAGAAAGTTCATCCCTGCAAAATCATATAGTTTAGTCATGTTTCATTTTCGTCACACAAGAATGCTCTCATCATGCACAACCCCGATGACAAGCCAAGCAATTGTTTCATACTTTAGTAATCTCAAACTCATAAACTTTCCCGCAATACATGAGCGCGAGCCATGGATATAACACTATGGGTGGAATAGAATATAATGAGGGGGTTATATGGAGAAGACAAAAAAAGGAGAAAGTCTCACATCAACGAGGCTAATCAATGGGCTATGGAGATGCCCACCGATTGATGTTAATGCAAGGAGTAGGGATTGCCATGCAACAGATGCACTAGAGCTATAAATGTATGAAAGCTCAACAAAAGAAATTAGTGGGTGTGCATCCAACTTGCTTGCTCACGAAGACCTAGGGCACTTGAGGAGGCCCATTGTTGGAATACACAAGCCAAGTTCTATAATGAAAAAATCCCACTAGTATATGAAAGTCATAATATGAGAGACTCTCTACTATGAAGATCATGGTGCTACTTTGAAGCACAAGTGTGGTAAAAGATAGTAACATTGTCCCTTCTCTCTTTTTCTCTCATTTTTTGGGCCTTCTCATTTTTATGGCCTTTCTCTTTTTTTGGGCCTTCTCTTTTTTTATGGCCTTTCTCTTTTTTTATTCCTCACTTGGGACAATGCTCTAATAATGATGATCATCACACTTTTATTTTTTGACAACTCGATACTAGAACAAAGATGACTCTATATGAATGCCTCTGGCGGTGTACCGGGATTGCGATGAATCAAGAGCGACATGTATGAAAAATTATGAACGGTGGCTTTGCCACAAATACGATGTCAACTACATGATCATGCAAAGCAATATGACAATGATGATGCGTGTCATAATAAATGGAACGGTGGAAAGTTGCATGGCAATATATCTCAGAATGGCTATGGAAATGCCATAATAGGTAGGTATGGTGGCTATTTTGAGGAAAATATAAGGAGGTTTATGTGTGACAGAGCGTATCATATCACGGGGTTTGGATGCACCGGCGAAGTTTGCGCCAACTCTCAATGTGAGAAAGGGCAATGCACGGTACCGAAGAGGCTAGCAAGGATGGAAGGGTGAGAGTGCGTATAATCCATGGACTCAACATTAGTCATAAAGAACTCACATACTTATTGCAAAAATCTACAAGTCATCAAAAACCTCGGCACTACGCGCATGCTCCTAGGGGGATAGATTGGTAGGAAAAGACCATCGCTCGTCCCCGACCGCCACTCATAAGGAAGACAATCAAATAACACCTCATGTTTCAAATTTGTTGCATAACGTTTACCATACGTGGATGCTACGGGACTTGCAAACCTCAACACAAGTATTTCTCAAATTCACAACTACTCAACTAGCACGACTTTGATATTATTACCTCCATATCTCAAAACAATCATCAAGCATCAAACTTCTCTTAGTATTCAAAACACTCATAAGAAAGTTTTACTAATCTTCAATACCTAGCATATTAGGATTTTAAGCAAATTGCCATGCTATTTAAGACTCTCAAAATAATATAAGTGAAGCATGAGAGTTCATCTATTTCTTCAAAATAAAACTACCGCCATGCTCTAAAAGATATAAGTGAAGCACTAGAGAAAATGACAAACTACTATGAAAGATATAAGTGAAGATCAATGAGTAGTCGAATAATTATGCAACTATATGAAGGCTCTCTAACATTTAAGAATTTCAGATCTTGATATTTTATTCAAACAGCAAGCAAAACAAAATAAAATGACATCTAAGAATAGCAAACATCATGTGAAGAAGCAAAAACTTAGGATCAACCGATACTAACCGATAGTTGTTGAAGAAGAAAGGTGGGATGCCAACCGGGGCATCCCCAAGCTTAGACGCTTGAGACTTCTTGAAATATTATCTTGGGATGCCTTGGGCATCCCCAAGCTTAAGATTTTGTGTCTCCTTAATTCCTCTCATATCACGGTCTCCCTAAATCTCAAAAGCTTCATCCACACAAAACTCAACAAGGACTCGTGAGATAAGTTAGTATAAACCATTGCCAAAACCTTATTATACTCTACTATAGCAAATCACTAAAATTATTATTCAATATTGCATACTAATTGTCTCTGCATATTTAATAGTCCTATCCTCAAATAGAATCATTAAAGAAGCAAACATATGCAAACAATGCAAACATAACAACAATCTGCCTAAACAGGACAGTCTGTAAAGAATGCAGCAACATCCATACTTCCCTAGCTCCAAAAATCATGAAAGAAAATTCCCATTGTAGTAAATTTATCAGATCTTAATATGCAAAAGGTTTCAACATTTTATCACATTCTGACTTTCCTAGGGAATTATTGCAACAGCGGTAAACTTTCTGTTTTCAAACAGCAACATGTGGACTTCTAAAATAGGCATAGTAAAGACTATCAATGCCACTTTTATTGAAATAGAAGATGCAAAACATTGTTCTAAATAACAGCAAGCAAATCCTAACAAAATAAATTGACGCTCCAAGCAAAACACATATCATGTGGCGAATAAAAATATAGCTCCAAGTAAAGTTACCGATGAATGAAGACGAAAGAGGGGATGCCTTCCGGGGCATCCCCAAGCTTAGGCTCTTGGCTATCCTTATTCCATAGTCCATCGAATCCTTATCCAAAACATGAAAACTTCACAACACAAAACTTAATAGAAAACTCGTAAGCTCCGTTAGTATAAGAAAATAAATCACCACTTCAAGGTACTGTAATTAACTCATTCTTTATTTATATTGGTGTTAAACCTACCGTATTCCAACTTATCTATGGTTCATACCCTCCGATACTACTCATAGATTCATCAAAATAAGCAAACAACATATAGAAAACAGAATCTGTCAAAAACAGAACAGTCTGTAGTAATCTGGATCAAACGTATACTTATGGAACTCATAAAATTCTCATATAAATTGCTGGACCTGAGGAATTTATCTATTAATCATCTGCAAAAATAATTAACTAAATAACACTCTCCCAATAAAAATGGCAGCAATTCTCGTGAGCGCTAAAGTTTCTGTTTTTTTACAGCATGATCAACAAGACTTTCCCCAAGTCTTCCCTAAGGTTCTACTTGGCACAAACACTAATTAAAAGCATAAAACCACATATAAGAAGAGGATAGATGAATTATTTATTACTAAACAGGAGCAAAAAGCAAGGAACAAAAATAATATTGGGTTGCCTCCCAACAAGCGCTATCGTTTAACGCCCCTAGCTAGGCATGATGATTTCAATGATGCTCACATAAAGGATAAGAATTGTAACATAAAGAGAGCATCATGAAGAATATGACTAGCACATTTAAGTCTAACCCACTTCCTATGAATAGGGATTTTGTGAGCAAACAATTTGTTGGAACAAGAATCGACTTGCATAGGAAGGTAAAACAAGCATAACTTCAAAATTTTAAGCACATAGAGAGGAGACTTGATATTATTGCAATTTCTACAAGAATATATTCCTCCCTCATAATAATTTTAAGTAGCATCATGAATGAATTCAACAATATAACCAGCTCCTAAAGCATTCTTTTCATGATCTACAAGCATATAAAATTTACTACTCTCCACACAAGCAAAATTCTTCTCATGAATAATAGTGGGAGCAAACTCAACAAAATAATTATCATGCGAGGCATAATCCAATTGAAAACTAAAATATGATGACAATTTTCATGGTTATCATTATTCTTTATAGCATACAAGTCATCACAATAATCATCATAGATAGCAACTTTGTTCTCATAATCAATTGGAACCTCTTCCGGAATAGTGGATTCATCACAAAATAAAGTCACGACCTCTCCAAATCCACTTTCATCAATATAATCATTGTAAATAGGAGGCATGCTTTCATCATAATAAATTTTCTCATCAAAACATGGGGGACAAAAAATATCATCTTCATAAAAGATAGCTTCCCCAAGCTTGTGGCTTTGCATATCATTAGCATCATCGATATTCAAAGAATTCACACTAACAACATTGCAATCATACTCATCATTCAAATATTTAGTGCCAAACATTCTAATGCATTCTTCTTCTAGCACTTGAGCATAATTTTCCTTTCCATCATACTCACGAAAGATATTAAAAAGATGAAGCATGTGAGACAAACTCAATTCCATTTTTTTAGTTTTCTTTCATAAACTAAACTAGTGATAAAACAAGAAACTAAAAGATTTGATTGCAAGATCTAAAGATATACCTTCAAGCACTCACCTCCCTGGCAACGGCGCCAGAAAAGCGCTTGATGTCTACTACACAACCTTCTTCTTGTAGACGTTATTGGGCCTCGAAGTGCAGAGGTTTGTAGGACAGTAGCAAATTTCCCTCAAGTGGATGACCTAAGGTTTATCAATCCGTAGGAGGCGTAGGATGAAGATGGTCTCTCTCAAGCAACCCTGCAACCAAATAACAAAGAGTCTCTTGTGTCCCCAACACACCCAATACAATGATAAATTGTATAGGTGCACTAGTTCGGCGAAGAGATGGTGATACATGTGGTATATGGATGATAGATATGAGTATTTGTAGTCTGAAATTATAAAAACAGCAAAGTAACTAATGATAAAAGTGAGCGTAAACGGTATTGCAATGCGTGGAAATAAGGCCTAGGGTTCATACTTTCTCTAGTGTAAGTTCCCTCAACAATAATAACATAATTGGATCACATAACTATCCCTCAACATGCAATAAAGAGTCACTCCAAAGTCACTAATAGAGGAGAACGAACGAAGAGATTATGGTAGGGTACGAAACCACCTCAAAGTTATTCTTTCCAATCAATCCGTTGGGCTATTCCTATAAGTGTCACAAACAGCCCTGGAGTTTGTACTAGAATAACACCTTAACACACACATCAACCAAAACCCTAATGTCACCTAGATACTCCAATGTCACCTCAAGTATCCGTGGGTATGATTATACGATATGCATCACACAATCTCAGATTCATCTATTCAACCAACACAAAGGACCTCAAAGAGTGCCCTAAAGTTTCTACCGGAGAATCACGACGAAAACATGTGCCAACCCCTATGCATAGGTTCATGGGCGGAACCCGCAAGTTGATCACCAAAACATACATCAAGTGAATCACGTGATATCCCATTGTCACCACTGATATCCACGGCAAGACATACATCAAGTGTTCTCAAATCTTTAAAGACTCAATCCGATAATATAACTTCAAAGGGGAAACTCAATCCATTACAAGAGAGTAGAGGGGGAAGAAACATCATAGGATCCAAATATAATAGCAATGCTCGCGATACATCAAGATCATATCATCTCAAGAACACGAGAGAGAGAGAGAGAGAGAGAGAGAGAGATCAAACACATAGCTACTGGTACATACCCTCAGCCCCGAGGGAGAACTACTCCCTCCTCGTCATGGAGAGCACCGGGATGATGAAGATGGCCACCGGAGAATGATTGGCCCCTCCGGTAGGGTGCCGGAACGGGTCTAGATTGGCTTTCGGTGGCTATGGAGGCTTCTGGCGGCGGAACTCTCGATCTATTGTGCTCACGGATGTTTTTAGGGTATATGGAGATATATATGCGGAAGAAGTACGTCAGGGGGGCCACGAGGGGCTCATGAGGGTGGAGGGCGCGCCTAGGGGGGTGGGCGCGCCCCCCTGCCTCGTGACCTCCTCGCAGATCTCCCAACATGCACTCCAAATCTTCTAGGCTTCTTTCCTTCCAAAAATGAGTTCCGTGACGTTTCAGGTCAATTGGACTCCGTTTGGTTTTCCTTTTCTTCGAAACCCTAAAACAGGGTAAAAATAGAAACTGGCACTGGGCTCTGGGTTAAAAGGTTAGTCCCAAAAAATGATATAGAAGTGTATAATAAAGCCCATAAACATTCAAAACAGTAAATAATATAGCATGGAGCAATCAAAAATTATAGATACGTTGAGACGTATCAGCAGACCGCTGTGTCGGCTATCAGGGAGGCATGCGAGCAGACCGCTGTGCAGGCTCACCGGGAGGCGAGCCCTTTGACCAGGCTCCGCCACCCACCGTCGTCCCAACTTCTCCCACTTTTAATGTCGCCAGTGCCGCAGTTTAAAATCAACCACGCAGTACCTGGTATCGCTACAATCCTCTCTCTTCCTATCCGATTCTCCTATCATCTACCTCCAACTAGCTTGACCTAAACGTACGCCATGCCGCATCACGATGGTCTGCCCTTAGTGTTCCAGTTTCCTGAGGAAGACACCCAGCCGGAGTCTCAAGAACATAAGGCGCTTTGGGACGAGCTTGAACTGGCCTTGTGGGAAGACGCCGTGCCTGTCCCCACTCCCGTTCCGGCTCCCGTCGCCCCGACTGTGCCAGCGCCCATCCCCGCGGCATTGATGGGCTGGGAGCCACACATTGTCGCCGAGCTTGATCCTACGGGGTTCCACGAGGTCCCCGCCGACTTTCACTCGCCCGTGCACCTGCCAGCGCATGCGCCTGCGCGTGCACTGACGTGCACGCCCGTGCCGGTGCCCGTGCACCTGCCAGCGCATGCGCCTGCACATGCACTTACGTGCGCGCCTGTGCCGGTGCCCGTGCACACGAATGTCTCTGCCGCACCGTTGATAGTGCATGTCCCCGCGCAGGTGCCAGTGCCCCCCTCAGCGGCATGGATGGCCGTCGTCGACCGCTTCCTTGCACCAACGCCAGTCGCCTCCTCCCGCCAGTTAAGTCGCTCCAAAGTCTAGAACATTTTTGCCTTCCTGGAAGCTAGGCCAACATCCAGGAGTACGCCAACAACGGCGCAAGACGCCGCCGTTGCCGTCGGTCAGTGGCCCGACAACACAGAGAGCACAGCAGAGGAGGCGCTTCCCACAGTGAGACGCCCCCGCCGTCGCCACATAATCTAAATTTGCCATGAAAAACATTCGGATTGCCATGCTTAAAATCCGAATGTTTGTCATTTTTGTTTATGTTATATCGATCATCGTATAATTTAAAGTCAAAGTTACACTGAACGAAATGTATGGTTTGATTGATTGAATGTTCTGCTAGAGTCGTATCAAATTAAATATAAAACGTCATCAAGCCACATGTATTCCTTGTCATCCAATGATCTATACTGCTTCAATGTCGAGCGCTCAACACGTTTAGCGTGCAGTTAATTTCATGCCAAAATAGTGCTAATCACATGACAACACACAAATAATATCCTAATAGTTAATATTCGCATGCACTTAATATACTTCCAAATTAACGTGCATTGCACGTACACACTGACTAGTGCTGCTAGTACGTGAAACTGGTGCCGTGACTTGTGAACGCGTCCAGATATGGTCAACGGCAACATCGCTCACAAGTTCTTCATGTTTGCCCGTGCGTCTAAACGTAGAAGGGGAGGAGAGAGAGAGCACACATGGTACCCACCAGTAAGTGAAGGCGAATAGTACTAAAAATAATATTACATGTTATCCATTAATTAGGCTGTGGTAATATAAAAACATTATGTGAACAAAGGGGGTACAACAAACATTGCTATTCTACGTATGTTGCCTATTGACGTGCGGCTTGAAGGCCCGGACGCATGTTCGATCCTCGTCCTTTATTTTTTAATTTGTATATGGGTCCAAATTTGTTTCATGACATGTGGGCCCCTCGGTGTGTAGTTTGTAGCACTTTAATTTGTGGGTCGAAATTTGTTCCATTCCAAGTGGACTATCGGTGTGTAGTTCTGTAGCTTATTTATAATAATTAAAGAGAAAAACATAGTTTTTTCAATAATACCATGGTGCCATGTTGAAGGCAAGAAAGGACGTGCGAGAAGCGATGACCGAGCTAGAGGGAAATCAACTAGGGGAGTTGCATGGGTTGCAATGGTGTTTGGAGTAGTTGTGGGCCGAATGCTACAAAAATATAATCTAAACCGACCATAATAAATGCCTACACAAATTAATCCAAGGTTGGAGTGGTAGTAGCTTCAACGCGTGGAAGATACGGTGTGAGAAAGCGAGGTCAATCGAGAGACAAAGTGAGTGTGGTCCGACATTCATTGAACAAATATATATGCTCTGGAGAGATATTGTCTGATTGAGCTTTTTGGCAAGGGTGAGGGCTGTAAGATTGAGCTTGAGAGATGATCTAGTCACAGACATGTAGATATATTTTGTGCGTGGGAGGAAGCAAGGTCAACTGATCACATAGGGTCGCCGTGCGATCAAAAGAGTGAGACGGGTTGGAGAGAGTGACCTAGATAGACAATGTGCGTGAGAGAGTATACAATGTGAATAGGTCGAATTTGGCTCAAACATGGTGATATATCATTTTTGTCCGAGAAAGAGCGAGGTCAGTCGAGACATACGGAGAGAGAGAGAGAGAGAGAGAGAGAGAGATTGAGTGAGCATGGCCCACCATGAGGTCGAAAGAGTGACAGCGGCTTGGATGGACTGACCTAGATAGACAATCTACGTGACAGAGTATAGAGTGTGTCGATCGAGGCCCGAACAGGGAGATATATCATTTGTGTGTGAAAGGAAACCAGGTTAAATGAGACTCAGATAAAGAGAGCGAGATTGAGCGAGTGTGGCCCGCCGTGCGGAAGAAAGAGTGAGACAGTCTCGATCGAAACATGGAGAGAAAGAATGAACGTGTGTTGGAAATTGATAGCTTCCTAAGGTGGTTACGAGAGTAAGATTGACCGATACAGGAAGTATGTAGCGTTTGTGCGGGGGGGGGGGGGGCTAAAAACAACATTTGAATGTACATAGTATGAAACTTAATATCGATGTTTCAATTCGGTGTACATTGTAAGATTTGAACCAAGGACTAAGCATACGGGTAATTATTTTGAATTCGTGCCATACTAAGTTTCGAAAAGTTGACATTGACTCAGTTTGTTGTGCTATTTTGTAGGTCATATGTTTGAATCCATCCAAAAGTTTTCTCACTACCATGGTGTTCATCATATACATATGAATTTGTATTAAAAAAGTAGCATGGATACAGTGAAATGCGAAATCCGCGTTAGAATTGGAGATCGCTACGTGACACACACTCTAATTCAAATAACTAACTACGTGACACACACTCTAATTCAAATAACTAATTATGTGACACACACTCTAATCCACGTTATCGTGGGTACCGTTTCGATTTTTTTCAAATAACTCCTCATTAATTAATTTATAGTACTCCCTCTGTTCACTTCTATAAGACCTTGAAGACATTTCAGACAATGTGCAAAACAATTCATTTTAAGTTGTCTGAAACGACTTACAAAAGTGAACGGACGGAGTATCTCGTTTCGAATGACTAGTTATTGCAAGGAAAACACGGGCATGGTAATATATACAGATTCATTTGCAAATGAAAGAAGATTCGTTTGAATTCTCAAATGTCGGCACACCAGGCAGACCAGGGTCGTGTCAGGGTGGACGCTGCTTCGGTGCCTTAAAGGCAATTGCCTTTGGGTCACTGACATGTGGGCTAGCCACCTGTTGGGCCCACATGTCATGGACACAAAGGCAGGTGCCTTAAGGCACCGAAGCATAGTCCTGTCGGGGTGGTCGCGTGTGTCGGACGGACGCGTAGCACCCAGCCACCCACCCCCCTCCCCCCAAAAAAAGGATGACGACAATATAAGTTCGCGCTTCCACGTTTCGGATTGAAATATCTGGCGGCCCCACTTCCAGCCCTGCAAAATCACTCTTCTCCACCATCCCCTTCCGCGCCTAGATTTTGCTCAAATCCCTAATTCGCCGCCAACCCTCGAATCGCCCCTCATCTCGTCTCTTTCCCCATCGTTCCCACCTCTGTGCCAGACGACGACGACGAAGACGACGGTCGCGCTTCACTACTGCACCGGAGCTACCTCATCTACGCCCTCGTCCACCGCACCGGGTGGTCCACCGACAATGTCGGCCGCCGCAACCGGCATGCCTCACAGACACCGAGTTCCACCGCATCAGGTGCGCTTCACCGACGCCGTCTCCCAGCTCACCGGGGCTACTTCACCGAGCACATCGTCACACCTCCGCCCCGAGGCCGTTGGGGCTTCACCAACGGTCTCGTCCACCGCATCGTAGCGCTCCGCTGCCACTCAAGATCTGCATCCGTGCGCGGCCAGCCAATGCCAGCGCATCACCCTCAACGGCTCTGAAGTGACAAGCACTCTAGCTAGGCGAGCATGCCAAACGCCGGCATGAACTAGGTATCCACACATCACTCCCTTGTGCACTGTTCCGACGATGTTTGGATATCCTTTCACTGCTCTCTTAGCTTACACGCCTATGCAACTCTGACTTTAACTCTTATTTCTTCTAGAGATATCATCTGAAACAAGCAAATCCGTTTTTTAGCGAAGCATGATGGCACTACGGGATCTAGTACACATCCTGCACACCTGTATAACCTTGTAAGTATCTGTCCTCTGGTACAATATCAAGGTCGATTCCTCTTATTTGATCAACCATTCGTCGTGTCAAAAATGCAGAGGGGGATGCAAGGAGCACAAGGCCTGCACATCCAAGCAAGTGGTAACATGGACTTGTACATGGAACATCCCAAGCGCAAGCAGAGTTGAAGTGAGCCTGTACAACGAGCTAGCGTAAGTCCCTGCATTTCATTTAATTCGTACTGGCATTCGTGTATGATTTGTGTGCAGTGGCTGATCCACAAATTCAAGTTACCAGGGGCGAACATTTAACTTAAAAAATACGAAGGCACTTGCACTCCGAAAATGAACATAACTTGAGAAATGTGAAGCTACATGCACTTTGAAAACCGGCTAATGATCCAAAGTAGTTCAGATTATAAACACTAAATGATGCAAGCACCAAAAAACACAAAATGCAACATGGTGTACAAGGACTACAAACATGGTCTGTACCTGCTTGATTTATTCGTTCTCTGGCTGAAAATATCAAAGTGTAATTGCACGTATAACCAGTACGCAAACTGCATATCAATATATCTATCCTGCACAAGTATGCCAATAGTTTCAAACAACAGATTAGAAAAGTATTTATGCTATGTTGTCATGATACAGGAACTTTCTGGTAGATGGCCTCGACATTTCCTCAAGCTATGAAAATGCACTATAATTTGCTTGTCATCAATGCCTACAAATCTCTGTCTCTCTCAACATAGTAGATCATCATTAGACACTAAATCCTTCAATGAGCTTGCAAAATGCTTGCATTAGATCCCTCATTAGACACTATATGTTCATCACCAGGAGCATGTAAAATGTTTGCATCAAATCCTTCATTAGCAGTCTATTCATTAGACACTTCAGGCTCAAGAACAACATGAGCTTGTATGTTTGCACCGGAAACTTGATTAGATACATCAGATTTAGTCAGTTCAGTATTGATTGGGGGAGTTATAAAATAAGTAGAAATTGGTTTCGTTTTCTCGTAGATTCCCTACATACAAGCAGTTTTACAACACCGTCAGGTTTAACTATTGGGCAGAAATTAAAGAGTTGAATTAGATATAATCAGGGATGTGATGTACCTGCTCGTTGCGCATGCTACTCTTGCAATCTGCGACTGCCCGTTTGCGCAAGCTCGATGCCATGCCCGTGCTGCCGCCGCTGCCTCCCACGCAGGCTACAGCCAGGGTTGTATCTTCATCTTCTTGTCCTTCCGTTCGCTTGAAGCCCAGCGTTCGCCCTCCAACAAGGGCGCGAGGAAGTGTTGTGTCGGTCTATCCAGCAACAGCTAGGTTAGGAGCGAACCAGACTAGAGGCTGGAGCAAATGAATTGGGATTTTTCCTGCTGTCGATCGATATGGGAGGCGCTCGTTTGGGTTGCGAGCCTGCTATAGGGCCTGCCTTGCACTTATGTTATTGGCCCATCCAAATTGAAACATTTTTCTTCATTTTTTACATTGCCTGCTCATGCGTTGGGACGAACAAAACTAGCATGGGTAACCTGGACGACTCAAACTAGGTGCACACTTTCCAGCCACCTGAGGCGGCCGCCCATACCAGCCCCAATGGTGGCGTCGCTCCTTTTTGCGTGTATGATTGGATAGTGAAAAATATTCCAGTGGCACTTTTGATTTACCATAGAATGGTTGAATTGCTTGTTTCTATGAACTAAGTTCGCCAATAATGTGAAGGATGCCAGTCTTTTCATCCTATTGTAGATTGCTTAAATCTCGATATGCCAAAAGTAATCGCATGAAATATACAGTAAAAGCCAGTGTGATGTGTTTGGCTACAACTAGTCTGATTACATGTCCTCATATAACATATCAAGGACGCACCATCTTACCAGATTAACCATTCAACTTACCCATGCAGTGTGGCAAGAAAGAAGTATTGGGATTGCATATCCAAGCAATTGATGCCATGGACTCCTTTGTACAACCTTGTAAGCGAAAAACAAGTTGAAGTGTGCATGTACAAAGAACTAGCGTAAGTTCAGTTACCTGCTTCTCGGAATTTTAGTGAGCCACTTATTGCAAAATTGTTCAATTACGTTGCTTGGCTTAATTTAGTTTGCTACTGATTACATAATGGCACAGCATGTTAATCATATTGTAGACTACGCCTATCTATGTGTTTGATACTTATTGTTAAGAATTACCTGTATTCCTTAACTTAAATATCTACTTGTTTGTTTAACTGCTTTGCTGCCGCAACAGCGGGTTACAATGATGTTAATAACTACTTTTCAGCATCCAATTGA
Organism: Triticum aestivum; assembly: GCF_018294505.1. NCBI lineage: Eukaryota > Viridiplantae > Streptophyta > Magnoliopsida > Poales > Poaceae > Triticum > Triticum aestivum. The sequence goes on along the minus strand of NC_057800.1, from coordinate 179,241,052 downwards.
AACTCTTTAATTCCTTGTTTGTTTAACTGGTTTGCTGTTATAAGTCCCAGTTGAGATGTTTTGCTAACTTCAACTTTTCTGAATCCAATCGAAACTTTAATGGCAAAACAGGTTAGCCCAAGATCAAAGAGCGAGGTCCCCATGGATGTTGCATCATCCCACAGCAGTGGCACCGGCCCAATCATGCATTATGAATTGCCAACTACTGATGCTCTAGAGGCTAAACTAGTGGTAGAAAGAGATTCTGCTTCTGCACTTAGAGATGAAGTTGACATGTTGAGGAAGCAAACAACACAATCACAAGCAGTACTGAAGACAACCATTAAATATTTGGTGGATTTCAAAACGAAGCAAGCTGAGACTGACCAGATTGTTAAGGTCCTGAAGGAAAAAAGGAAATTAAATTCCTACTTGGTAAATCATAGGTGAAATGTTCTTTCCATAGTTGAATAACCTTTGTGTTGTCTATTCATGTAATCAATCAAACCATTTGTTTTAGAGATCATGCAATAATTGTTTTTTGTTTTTTGGTTTGTAATTTTATTTGAGCACAAGTCAGTATTAATTGATAAGACTCGGAGACATTTCATTTGGATTGTTGTGCCAGACCTACAAATATGCCAATCGGGCTGAATGTGCATTCAGCAATAGTAGTAGTATAGATGGACCATAAGTGGCACGCATCGGAAAGGGCCAAGATGCTGGCTAGAAAAAGGATGATGTTGTAGCCAAAAAAAAGTACAACGACCTAGCTTATGTATGTTAGTTGATATTATTGATCCATATACTCTATAAGTGTTTATATGTCTGTTAGTTCTGTACATTCTTGGTTGATTGACTCGGTATTTGAATCTTGATACATCGCTTGTGTACATATCTAAATGGGAGTACACATTATGCTGCGTGTGACATTTGAGTTGGACATGAAGTGTTCCAAATATTCGAATTCACCTTAAACTGGATTCTAGTTTTTGAATTTGAGTATCGGCATTTGTAAACCATATTCATATATGATAGTCGAATACATCTTTGTCGTACTTTTGAAGATATATAAAAACACATAGAATGATTTATAAAGATTCATATAGGAATACAAAATGGATTCGAATTTAGTTGCTAGGGTAAACGTGGATGCTTATTGTCCCAAAATTCGAAAGAAGTAGCAAAATGTCCACTTCCACATCGGCTGCCCGAAGCCAAGTGTTTTGGAGATGGAAATTACTATCTACCCATTACACGGACAATCCATCGGCCCGATTTCCACTGCTTTAAATAGGGGTAGGTTAGTAACTTCAATTAGACGTGACACGACCGCCTCTGAGCCCATTACGACACGGTGGGCATCAAACATGGGCGGCAAAACTCATTTGATTCAAGCTTGTCCGAAAGACCTCTGCTTCTCCCTCCATTCCCCATTCATACATGGTGGGAGGCAAAACAAACTCGACTCGGCCGAAATCGATGTAGGCAAATATTTTCAATAGGGGCAGGTTTGTAACTTCACTCAGACGTGACACAACCGCCCAACCTGTTAGCCCCGTTCATACACCATGGGCGCCAACCATGGGCGCCAACCACCCTCTCCTCACCCAAAATCGCTCTGGGCAAATATTGGCGAGATGCGAGATTACCATCCTATCCCCAACCGACGAGACATCCAAATTTTAAACGGGGGCTAAGTTTGTAACTTTCCCATATTTCAGACAGGCCGGTCCCAAAAACATGGTTCCCCGTACCTCTCCCTCCATTTTCCCATTCATACACTGTCCGCGCTAGAACACCCCATCCCCACACTACCCTCCGTCCGCCACCCCATCCATCGCCGCCGTCCTCCACCACATCCATCGCCACCGTCCTCCACCATGCCGGAGCGCCTACCAAGACCATGTCGTCCACTGCTAGAGATGGACGTTTCTCATCCACGATGACGGACCAATAGCCTTGCATCGCGTCCTCTCGCTTCATCGGCGTCGTCGTCCTCTTTGCTGGGGCCGCTCACATGACCTTGTCTTCCACCGCAACAGGACTTATCCCCCGATGCACCCGTCTACCGTCGCAGATCTGCTTCAACGCCACCGACAGCCATCGCACCCCCGATGCCTACACGACGCCGCAAGAGAGGTGGTACTTCATATCTCCTCAACTTTTTGATCTCAACCAGAAAATTGATCTTAACTTGGTTACTCTACTTTCTTTTCAGCTCTTAGAATTTAGTTCTTAGTTCGAAGCAAACAATGGATGCTAAATATCATTTCTGTGGTTTGCAGCTTCAAATCTGCCATGGCACAACCATAATATGGTTTAATTGATCATGCTTAGGGTTTGATTGATCATGTTGGTTCCGTGGTGGTTTCTTTAATAGAAATCGGAGGGGAAGCCCTCTTTTGCTAAAAAATATATGCATAGAGTTTCCCCCTTTTATGATCACTATACGATCAGAATACGTGCTTCGTGTCATAATAACACTGCTCCACCCATCAAGGTAAACAAGCTTAGTTGTTCAAATATGAATCTGATATTACTAAAACAGAGTTGTTTAATTTGTCAGCTAAATGTTCCTAAATTAGTTTCGAAAAAGCATGTTCACCGCTCTGGCGTGTATCTCTACAGGGTGCCCAGGGTGGGCCGGCCCACCCTGGGATTTTGGGTCGTCCAAGGCTCCGATTCCCCTCTGTTCTGCTGTGCGCTTCCGATCTCTACTCGCCCCCAGATGCCTGCCTCGCTGGTGACTTGCCGTCCCCGGATAGCATGACTCTAGGAGGAGACGCTGGACTAACAGGAGGCCAGGAGCCGCTCGCCCAACAGCGTCACCGCTGCCCGGGCGTGCCGCCGTGCCTACCTTCCCAGTCCGTTCAGGGCTCGGGCGTGCAGCACCCACCAAGCCAACCTGATTTATCCTGAGATACGTCCTCAACACTCAGCAGCCACTCCTCATCACCCATTTTCTAATTGATTCATTACTCATTAGGCAGGACTGTCATTAGGGTTTGTTGTGTGCTCTGTGCTACCTACACTTAATGGTTCACATGTATTTCAGTAATCTTTAGTACCTCTAAAGTTCACAGGGTTTTCAAAATTCCGGCCCTCGGAACAGAAACTAGTCATTTTGGATTGTTGGTCATAGTGACATTGACCCAGATTACTACTGCAGGCCAGGTTTGTTGACAATTTTACTTGTCTTTCTTACTCATTCGATATAATATCCAATTATTCACATCGATTAGTTGCAAACAATAAGTGCTAGACAAACTTCTTCATTCAGATTTTGGACGGTCTCTTATTGCAGTTACAATTCTGCATACTTGTCCTAGTAAGCTCACAAGTAAATGATTGATTCACTACATCTATGCTTGCCTTGTCATATTTGTTGTCAATATTCTTTTAGGGTGGACCACCCTGTTTCTAAATACTGGAACCGTAGACATGAGTGAATAGTATTTCTCTATGTGATCTCTTCCATCATGTGTGGGTAACGAACACTGCATTGTATAGAAAGAAAGTGTCATTTCCAGCTTTTACATAGGTTTCGATCTTTTACATGGAATACAATCTGCCTACTTGCTTTGTGTCGCACTACCAACACTCCACCCTTGAAGCTAAACATTACGCCACTCATAATTCTTAGTTTATTTGTTCAAATACGAATTTCATATGATTCTAATGTTCCTACTTCAGTTTTGAAATGTGTGCCTGCCTGTTATAGAGACATAAGGGGTTTGTATTTCTGTGTGTGGTCTGGTCAGCACGGTTGGGGAGGTGAACTTTGCATATGCATGGGTTTATAGGGAGACACTCTCCGAGTTGAATCCGCAATGCATTCCATAGATAATCTGACTACTTTTTATGTTTTCATGAATCTCAGATTCTGAACAGCATCATAATGATTATGAGCTTGCGCGCATGAAAAGAATAAAGCAGAACAATGCCATGGCTGTCAAACTTGGCATTAAGGGACTGAAATCAAGTCTGGATGCAATGCAATGCAAACGCTCTCCACCTACAGATTCATGCTCAGAATATGATCCTAACAGTGATTCTGAGCTAGAGGGAGACCTAAGTCAATGTAGCTCCCTAGTGGAGGAGTCAGAGGAAGATGCCCTATCTTATTCACCCATCAAGGTACTTGCTCTAACTTTCCAAGGTTACATTGCTCGCACATATCTTGCAACTGATGCTTTGCATTGCTTCTACTTTGTTGAACTGCCATTAGCTTAGTTTACACATCGTGTATGTGAATACGCCCTGCCTATCCATTTTCAGTACATATTCCATCTGTCATCATACCATATTTATCCATTCAAATGATGTTCTTGTGTATCAGACGTTCAAAAGGAAGAGGGCGATTGCTGATCATGGAGGAGCACAAGCAAAGTATTTGGAAAAGGTAGTGGCACCTGATAAATCAAATAGCCCATTAGGTGTAGTTGCAATATCACCTGACCCACAAAATACCCCAACTCTAGCAGACTCTAGCCCTACTACACTGGTCATTTCTGATGCCCCAACTCAGCAGACCCCAACTGCAGCAAACAGTATGATTATGCCAGTTGACATAGCACCAGCTGTACGACGCAAAACCCCCATTCCAGCAAAGAGTACACCAAATCCAGTTGCCAAATCCCTTTTCGAACCAGAGAGAGCCCCAATTGCAGCAAATAGGACCCCTGTTCCATTTCTTCCCAGTTTAGAAGACGAAGCTTATGTTGTTGTCAGGAACTTTGTGCGCATCTTTCCTTCATGGAAAGATTATACCACAGACACAGAACAATTTCCAGTCTTCCTCTGCAACTTACGCGTAAGTAATGTACTAATGTTATTCATGGTCATTACTGCATATGTTTCTGCTGACAGAAGACACAAGATTTCATTCTTTTAAATAGGCGAGGAGCAAACTGGATTGTGATGACGAGCAAGGGTTGGTTGCGCTTTTCAAGCACTCGTTGATGAAGTATCGTTCCTACCTGAGGCAAGCGCACTTCGATGGCAAGCCTCTGAATGAAATTTCTGTAAAGTCTCCGGTGCTACATTTATCCGACGGTGACTGGAATAATCTTGTTACACATTGGTCTCGGCTGTAGCATAAGGTACTGTCTATGATATCACATCACAATTTGAACTACATTTCTGCATTTGCCTTAATGTCTCACTTGTACGAAAACTGTTAGCAGAAGAACATTCATTCTCAAGGGACCACAGAATCTCGCAACTATACTGCACACTGCATTGCTCTTGTGAGTACCTCTTGCCCTGTATGACCATACTTACTTTCATAGCTGTTTGATTATGTAGCATCACTGCACATGTTAGCCTCGTAATCGTCCATTTGGTGGACATTATAAGATCCGTATGGACTCTTACATAAATTTAGAATCAACCCAATGCTTTTGAAGAGGTTTAGCTCTGCAGTCCTCTTGTAAGGACTGAACGTGGTCTATCACTATACTTACATTAACAGCTACTCCCTCCGTCCCATAATATAAGAATGTTTTGTACAGTACACCAGTGTTCAAAACACTCTTGCATTATGGGAAGAGGATTGGTTCATTTTGTAGCATTCTGCATCTTGTCTCCCTCGCCCACCATTTACTAAAAAAGATCAGATCTATATATTTAATCTTACCAACAAGTAGAATACACAGACAATGCCAGTGCAGAAGTGTAGCCCATTGCTCTTGTCAGTACATTTTGTCCTGTAACGCTTGTACTTCCAGGGATTGGTAGTTGATTATGTAGCATCAATCTGCATCTTATCTTCATTATCCTCTATCCCTTCCTGTATTATCATATCTATTATTACTCTCTACAAAATGTAGAGTACAGGCAATGCTTATGAAGAAGATTCTGTGCTGAAATTCTTGAGTTATCCTTCCCTTGACATGGAGAAGGGCATTATAAAGCCGGTGTTAACTGTTAATGTAAGTCAGTCCTTCTAAAGCCTTTATCCTCAACTGCTGTTTAATTTGCTCATACTCCCTATCGTTTACTGCTGTTTAGTTTGCTGTTTCTACCAAAATGCATGTTCGTAAGAACCGTAAGTTCTAAGTTTTACTTGTAAAACCAAATTCCTTATTCATACCATGCACATTACTTAATACTCCCTATATGTATGCTTGTTTTTGTGGATCTATAATCCAGTGTGTGGTGAAGCAGCCCACGTTTGCACCTTGTCATCTCCTGTTTTATCTTACTGATGTGGCTGATGATATGAACAACATGCCATGCACATTATCCAAAATAGATACAATGATTTTCTTTGCCCTTCATCTATGCTTGTTATGTTGACATGGTAATCCAGTAGTGTGGTGAAGCTCCCCGCATTATGAACAATGCCAAATTATGCTATTGATATTTTGAACTTACTCTTTATTTTCTAATTTGAAATTGGATAGAATTGACAGAACAGTTATCATCTTTGTTTATACACGTGCAAAACCTGTCATCTCTCTGCTTTGTTTCAGGGTGATATGCCTGATGGCATGCACAAGTCTGCTGAAGGTTGTGAGACAAACCCAACATATATTGCAGCAAAGAAGGCAAAACATCTTGAAGATAGCGAGACAACCCCAAAGTCTTGTCTTGATGCAGTGTTCAAGTTACTTGAGACTAACAGTCAGACAAGCTCACAGAATTCGTTGTCTGAATCAGTTCGACTTCTTCAGTCCCAAGTTCTAGCAGAAAGGCATTCTGCAACTCAACTTCGACTTGAAGTCCTATCTCTAAGAAAGATTGCGGAGAACACCAATGAGAACCTCATCGCTAAACAGCTACACCTGGAAGCTATGACCGACATGCTAGGCCGGTCTCACAGCCTTGCTCAGCAGCTTGCGCAGCAGTTCCCCTGCAAGGCTAACCTTTCTTGAACTGTCTTGGAAGTGGTCTCGGTTCAGTATTATTTTGTTACGCTGCAATGGTGCCTAGTTTTTGTAATCTGCTTCTTCGTTGCGCTTTATGATCACTGGTGGCGAACTTCGATGCCTAGTGGATGTAATATACCTTAAATCCTTTATTGTATAGTGTAGGTTTATTCTTAGTTACTATGCCGTAATTTCTTTATTGTATAGAGTAGGTTTGTTCTTAATTCCTACTAGTTACTGCCATCATTCGCTATCTGAAAAAAATCAGATGTAGTCGACCGGATCGAAACATTCGACTCTAACGGGCCAGGTTTTTAGCAGGCCACAATTGGGTCGGCTTGCGTCTTTCTCGGGCCCGAATGATTGGGGCCTTCACACATTGCGCCAGGCCCAAACTTACACCTGCCTATATTTTAGTTGGGCCTTTTGTCGACCCAGCGCTTAGTTTGGCCCAGGTAGCGTTGGGCCATTAACAGGCTGAATATTGTACTGGCCTGTTACGGCCGAGATGAAACCACGGGCCTTTAGCAGGCCAAAATGCATGTTGGGCCTCAATTTTCACTAGTCGTCGACGGGCCTTCAGCAGGCCGAAATGTAGACCAGGCCGTTTTGGGCCCAGTTAGCTCACGGACCATTACCAGGCCGAAACATATCTCGGGACTTAGTTGGCCCACTGATATGATGGGCCTTTAAGAGGCCGAAAGCTTAGCACAGGCATCAATGGGCCGAATTAAGCGACAAGCCTTTAACGGGCCCAAAGTCACGTTGGGCTTAACTGTTGCCACCTTTAGCACGGGCCGTTAGTGGGCCCGATGTCCCGTCGGACCATATATGGCCCATGGGCAGCACGGGCCATTCCCAGGCCGAATGTCATACCGGGCTGAAATGGGCCCATGTCTATATCAGGCCTCTAACAGGCCGAAAGTCACTGGGCTGTAGTTGGGCCCAAATATTCGGTGAACAATTAATGGGCCAGATCTGGCTTCGGGCCACAAATGGGCCCAAATATTGGGCAAACAATTAACGGGCCAGATCAAGTTTCGGGCCGTAAATGGGCCTAAATATTGGGCAAACATTTAACGGGCTAGATCTAGCTTCGGGCCGTAAATGGGCCTTTATTAAGCAGGCCGTTATTGGGCTGGCCCACTAGTACCTGATTAAGTTCTATGGGCCTTTCATTGGGCCGGCATTTTTAACCTATATGGGACTCTGTTGGGCCCAGCCACGTGTCGACGTATCATAGGCATGTCTCCTCCAATGGACAGGCGACATCTGGCCCACTGACGAGCTGACAGGTGTTCCCTTCGGCCAATCAGAATTTTACACGTGGAAATTTCCCATTGGTCAGGGTTGTTAACGGGTTATCGGATCCAAAATCCCCGATAGCTTAACAGCGTTCCATTATGGTGGATGCCACGTGTCGGTCACCCTTGACGAAAGCACTCTTGTGATGCGTGATTTATCATCATGGAAGTGGACACTTCCGTGATGATAATTTTGGTAATGTCATGGAACACTTCTACGACAGCACAGGTATGACTATCTTGATTCTGTCATAAAATCGTCATGGATGTACATGCATGACAAAAAATGCAACCTATTGTGACAAACACGTATCATCACAGAAGTGTATTTTTTGTAGTGAAGCATGATATTGCAAGAAGATAAGAGAAACTAAAAAAATTGCAAGAAACCATTCAATAGCTCATAAACACAATAAAATACCCACATACCTCAGCATCTGCTGCGAAAGATGATGCAGCTCCTCCAGCAACTCATGCCTGCACAAAATGTTGGTATAGAAAAGATCACATGTAAGGAACAAGGAGCATACCAACTATTACAAAAAAATAAAGGAAAAATAAAATATTCTACACCGATGAAAAACAGAGCATGCCAACTCATGTCAACTTCTGGGAAAACTCTATTTAGATCAAGATGAGCAGTGATGTCAACTAGAAGATTGTTATTCAGCAACTACAACAAATAGTGGTGCCAACGGCTGCATAATTTCATCAGCGTCTGAAAAAGCGAGAAAGACTGATACGTCCATTTTGCATCATGTTTTATTACTGTTATTTATAATGTTTTTATCCATAATAATTCTTTTTTGGAGTAATTCTAATGCCTTTTCTCTCATAATTTGCAAGGTACACACCAAAAGGGAGAATTCCGGCAGTTGGAAATATGGACCTGGAAAAGCTACGTCAGGAGACCTATTCTGCACAACTCCAAACAAGATGAAACTTCACGGATATTTTTTATGGATTATTTAAGAATTACTGGAACAAATAACTACCAGAGGGGGCCCACCAAGTGGGAACAACCCACCTGGGCGCGCTAGGGAGCCCAAGCGCGCCCTGGTGGGTTGTGCCCTCCTCAACCCACCTCCGGTGCCCATCTTTTGGTATATAAGTCATTTTTACCTAGAAAAAATAAGGGGAGGACTTATGGGACGAAGTGCCGCTGCCTCGAGGCGGAACTTGGGCAGGAGCACTTTTGCTCTCCTGCAGAGCGATTCCGCCGGGGGAACTTTCCTCCCGGAAGGGGAAATCATCGTCATCATCATCACCAACAACTCTCCCATCTTGGGGAGGGCAATCTCCATCAACATCTTCAACAACACCATCTCCTCTCAAACCCAAGTTCATCTCTTGTGTTCAATCTTGTTACCGGAACTATATATTCGTACTTGTGAGTGACTAGTAGTGTTGATTACATCTTGTAGTTGATTACTATATGGTTTATTTGGTGGAAGATTATATGTTCAGATCCAATATGTTATTTAATACCCCTCTGATCATGAGCATGTTTATCATTTGTGAGTACTTACCTTTGTTCTTGAGGTCACGGGAGAAATCATGTTGCAATTAATCATGTGAACTTGATATGTGTTCAATATTTTGATAGTATGTATGTTGTGATTCCCTTAGTGGTTGATACGTCTCCAACGTATCTATAATTTTTGATTGTTCCATGCTATTATATTATCTGTTTTTGGATGTTTAATGGGATTTAATATGCACTTTTATATTATTTTTGGGACTAACCTATTAACCGAAGGCCCAGTGCAAATTGCTGTTTTTTTGCCTATTTCAGTGTTTCGCAGAGAAGGGATATTAAACGGAATCCAAATGGAACGAAACCTTCGTGAGGATCTTTCTTGGAACAAACGCAACCCAGGAGACTTGGAGTACAAGTCTGGAATTCTGTGAAGCTTCCACGAGGCAGGGGGCGCGCGCCCACCCTCGTGGGCCCCACGGAGCTCCACCGACATACTTCTTTCGCCTATATATACCCATGTACCCTAAAAACATCGAGGGGAGCTACGAAACCACTTTTCCACTGCCGCAACCTTCTGTACCCATGAGATCCCATCCGGGGCCTTTTCTGGCGATCTGTCGGAGGGGGATTCGATCACGAAGGGCTTCTACATCAACACCAAAGCCTCTCCGATGATGTGTGAGTAGTTTACCACAAACCTTTGGGTCCATAGTTATTAGCTATATGGCTTCTTCTATCTCTTTGATCTTCAATACAAAGTTCTCCTCGATGTTCTTGGAGATCTATTCGATGTAATACTCTTTTGCAGTGTGTTTACCGAGATCCGATGAATTGTGGGTTTATGAATTTGATTATCTTTGAATATTATTTGGTTCTTCTCTGAATTCTTATATGCATGATTTTATATCTTTGCAAGTCTCTTCGAATTATCGGTTTAGTTTGGCCTACTCGATTGATCTTTCTTGCAGGGAGAAGTGCTTAGCCTTGGGTTCAATCTTGCGGTGGCCTTTCCCAGTGACAGCAGGGGCAACAAGGCACGTATTGTATTGTTGCCATCGAGAATAAAAATATGGGTTTATATCATATTGCTTGAGTTTATCCCTCTACATCATGTCATCTTGCTTAATGCATTACTCTGCTCTTATGAACTTAATACTCTAGATGCATGCTGGATAGCGGTCGACGTCTGGAGTAATATTAGTAGATGCAGAATCATTTCGGTCTACTTGACACGGACGTGATGCCTATATTCATGATCATTGCCTTAGATATCATCAAAACTATGCACTTTTCTATCAATTGCTCGGCAGTAATTTGTTCACCCACCGTAATATATGCTATCATGAGAGAAGCCACTAGTGAAACCTATGGCCCCCGGGTCTACTTTCATCATATAAGTTTCCGATCTATAATTCTACTTTACTATTTATTTTGCAATCTTTATTTTTCAATCTATACAACAAAAATACCAAAAATATTTATCTTATTATCTTTATCAGGTCTCACTTTTGCAAGTGGCCGTGAAGGGATTGACAACCCCTTTATCGCATTGGTTGCAAGGTTCTTGATTGTTTGTGCAGGTACTAGGTGACTTGCGTGTAGTCTCCTACTGGATTGATACCTTTGTTCTCAAAAACTAAGGGAAATACTTATGCTACTTTGCTGCATCACCTTTTCCTCTTCAAGGGAAAACCAATGCATGCTCAAGAGGTAGCAAGAAGGATTTCGAGCGCCGTTGCTGGGGAGATCTACGCTCAAGTCAAGACATACCAAGTACACATCACAAACTTTTATCCCTCGCATTACATTATTTGCCATATGCCTCTCGTTTTCCTCTCCCCCACTTCACCTTTGTCATTTTATTCGCCCTTTTTCGTTCACCTCTTTTTGCTTGCTTCTTGTTTGCTTGTGTGTTGGATTGATTGTTTGTCACAATGCCTCAAGATAATACTAAATTATGTGACTTTTCCAATACCAACAACAATGATTTTATTAGCACTCCGATTGCTCCTATTACTGATGCTGAATCTTGTGAAATTAATGCTGCTTTGTTGAATCTTGTCATGAAAGATCAATTTTCCGGCCTTCCTAGTGAAGATGCCGCTACCCATCTAAGCAACTTTGTTGACTTGTGTGATATGCAAAAGAAGAAAGATGTGGATAATGATATTGTTAAATTGAAGCTATTTCCGTTTTTACTTAGAGATCGTGCTAAAACTTGGTTTTCTTCTTTACCTAAAAATAGTGTTAACTCATGGAATAAGTGCAAAGATGCTTTTATCTCTAAGTATTTTCCTCCTGCTAAGATCATCTCTCTTAGAAACGATATTATGAATTTTAAGCAACTTTATCATGAGCATGTTGCACAAGCTTAGGAGAGGATGAAATTAATGATACGTAATTGCCCTACACATGGTTTGAATTTGTGGATGATTATACAGAATTTTTATGCTAGATTGAATTTTTCTTCTAGAAATCTTTTAGATTCGGTCGCGGGAGGCACTTTTATGGAAATCACTTTAGGAGAAGCTAATAAACTCCTAGACAATATTATGGTTAATTATTCTCAATGGCACACCGAAAGATCCACTAGTAAAAAAGTTCATGCTATTGAAGAGATCAATGTTTTGAGTGGAAAGATGGACGAACGTATGAAATTGTTTGCTAATAAGGGTGTTTCTTCTGATCATAATGATATGCCTTTGTCCACTTTGATTGAGAATAATAATGAATCTATGGATGTGAATTTTGTTGGTAGGAACAATTTCGGTAACAATGCGTATAGAGGAAACTTTAATTCGATGTTGTTCCCTAGTAATTCCTCTAATAATTATGGTAATTCCTCCAACAACTCTTATGGAAATTTTAATAAGACGCCCTCTGATTTTGAGACTAGTGTTAAAGAATTTATGAATTCGCAAAAGAATTTCAATGCTTTGATTGAAGAAAAATGGCTTAAGATTGATGAGTTGGCTAGGAACGTGGATAGAATTTCTCTTGATATTGATTCTTTGAAACTTAGATCAATTCCACCTAAGCATGACATCAATGAGTCTCTCAAAGCCATGAGAATTTCCATTGATGAGTGCAAAGAAAGAACCGCTAGGATGCGTGCTAAAAACCATTGCTTTGTGAAAGCATGTTCTTCTAGTTTTCATGATAATAATGATGAAGATCTAAAAGTGGTTCATGTGTCTCCTATTAAATCTTTGCTTTCCCATATGAATGTTTATAAAGATGGGACTGGAGATGAGTCAACTTTAGTTAAAAGGCATCCCAATGATTCGGAGTTTTTAGATCTTGATGCTAAAATTAATAAAAGTGGGATTGAAGATGTCAAAACTTTACGTAGCAATGAAGCCACTATTTTGGATTTCAAGGAATTTAATTATGATAATTTGCTCTTTTATAGATTGTATTTCCTTGTTGCAATCCGTGTTAATTCTCCTCATGTTTATTGTCAAAATAGGGCCTTTACTAAACATATCGTTGATGCTTTAATGCAATCTTATGAAGAAAAGCTTGAATTAGAAGTTTCTATTCCTAGAAAACTTTATGATGAGTGGGAACCTACTATTAAAATGAATAATAAAGATTATGAATGCTATGCTTTATGTGATTTGGGTGCTAATGTTTCCATGATTCCAAAAACTTTGTGTGATGTGCTAGGTTTCCATGAATTTGATGATTGTTCTTCAAATTTGCATCTTGCGGATTCCACCATTAAGAAACCTATGAGAAGGATTAATGATGTTCTTATTGTTGCAAATAGGAATTATGTGCCCGTGTATTTCATTGTTCTTGATATAGATTGCAATCCTACACGTCCTATTATTCTTGGAAGACCTTTCCTTAGAACGATTGGTGCAATTATTGACATGAAAGAAGGGAATATTAGATTCCTACTTCCATTATGGAAAGGCATGGAACACTTTCCAAGAAATAGAATTAAATTACCTCATGAATCTATTATGAGAGCCACATATGGATTGCATACCAAAGATGGTAATACCTAGATCTATTCTTATTTTTATGCCTAGCTAGGGGCGTTAAATGATAGCGCTTGTTGGGAGGCAACCCAATTTTATTTTTGTTCCTTACTTTTTGTTCCTATTTAGTAATAAATAAATCATCTATCCTCTATTATGATTGTGTTTTTATGTTTTAATTAGTGTTTGTGCCAAGTAAAGCCTTTAGAATCTTCTTGGGTGATTGTTATTTGATCTTGCTGATAAAAACAGAAAGTATGCGCTCACGAGAATAATTTTCATTATTTTACCAAAGAATGATAAAATACCAATTTCAACTGCAGTAGATCAATATAAAAATTATTTAGGTCGTCCTAATTTTTTAGAATTTTTGGAGTTACAGAAGTATTCGAAACCTCCAGATTGCTACAGACTGTTCTGTTTTTGACAGATTCTGTTTTTTGTGTGTTGTTTGCTTATTTTGATGAATCTATGGCTAGTATCGGGGGTATGAACCATAGAGAAGTTAGAATATAGTAGTTTTAACACCAATTTAAATAAATAATGAGTTCATTACAATACATTAAAGTGGTGGTTTGTTTTCTTATACTAACGGAGCTCATGAGATTTTCTGTTGAGTTTTGTGTTGTGAAGTTTTCAAGTTTTTGGGTAAAGATTTGATGGATTTAGGAACAAGGAGTGGCAAGAGTCTAAGCTTCAGGATGCCCAAGGCAGCCCAAGGTAAAATTCAAGGACAACCAAAAGCCTAAGCTTGGGGATGCCCCAGAAGGCATCCCCTCTTTCGTCTTCGTCCATGGGTAACTTTACTTGAGGCTATATTTTTATTCACCACATGATATATGTTTTGCTTGGAGCGTCTTGTATGATTTTAGTCTTTGATTTTTAGTTTACCACAATCATCCTTGATGTACACACCTTTTGGGAGAGACACACATGAATCGGAATTTATTAGAATGCTCTGTGTGCTTCACTTATATCTTTTGAGCTAGATAATTTTGCTCTAGTGCTTCACTTATATCTTTCTAGAGCATGGTGGTGGTTTTATTTTATAGAAATTATTGATCTCTCATGCTTCACTTACATTATTTTGAGAGTCTTTTATAACATCATGGTAATTTGCTTTGGCTATAAAATTAGTCCTAATATGATAGGCATCCAAGATGGGTATAATAAAAACTTCCATATAGGGTGCATTGAATACTATGAGAAGTTTGATACTTGATGATTGTTTTGAGATATGAAGATGGTGATATTAGAGTCATGCTTGTTAAGTAATTGGGAAACTGAGAAATACTTGTGTTGAGGTTTTCAGGTCCCGTAGCATGCACGTATGGTAACCATTGTGTGACAAATTTGAAGCATGAGGTGTTCTTTGATTGCCTTCCTTATGAGTGGCAGTCGGGGACGAGCGATGGTCTTTTCCTACCAATCTATCCCCCTAGGAGCATGCGCGTCGTGCTTGGTTTTGATGACTTGTAGATTTTTGCAGTAAGTATGTGAGTTCTTTATGACTAATGTTGAGTCCATGGATTATATGCACTCTCACCCTTCCATCATTGCTATCCTCTTCGGTATCGTGCATTGCCCTTTCTCACCTCGAGAGTTGATGCAAACTTCGCCGGTGCATCCAAACCCCGTGATATGATACGCTCTTTCACACATAAACCTCCTTATATCTTCCTCAAAATAGCCACCATACCTACCTATTATGGCATTTCCATAGCCATTCCGAGATATATTGCCATGCAACTTTCCACCATTACGTTTTTTTATGACACGCTCCATCATTGTCATATTGCCTTGCATGATCATGTAGTTGACATTGTATTTGTGGCAAAGCCACCGCTCATAATTTTTATACATGTCACTCTTGAATCATTGCATATCCCGGTACACCGCCGGAGGCAATCATATATAGTCATATTTTGTCCTAGTATCGAGTTGTAATTTTTGAGTTATAAATAAATAGAAGTGTGATGATCATCATTATCAGAGCATTGTCCCATGAGGAAAAAAAGAGAAAGGCCAAAGAAAGAGAAGGCCCAAAAAATGAGAGAAAGAGAGAGAAGGGGCAATGTTACTATCCTTTTTCCACACTTGTGCTTCAAAGTAGCACCATGATCTTCATGATAGAGAGTCTCTTATTTTGTCACTTTCATATACTAATGGGAATTTTTCATCATAGAACTTGGCTTGTATATTCCAACAATGGGCTTCCTCAAAATGGCCTAGGTCTTCATGAGCAAGCAAGTTGGATGCACACCCACTTAGTTTCTTTTGTTGAGCTTTCATACATTTATAGCGCTAGTTCATCCATTGCATGACAATCCCTACTCCTCGCATTGACATCAATTGATGGGCATCTCCATAGCCCGTTGATTAGCCACGTCAATGTGAGACTTTCTCCTTTTTTGTCTTCTCCACACAACCTCCATCACCATATTCTATTCCACCCATAGTGCTATGTCCATCGCTCGCGCTCATGTATTGCATGAAAGTTGAAAAAGTTTGAGAATACTAAAATATAAATAGGTATCCGGTTTGCGACTTGGAGTCATCTGCATCATTGTCAAATCTATCATCGACGTAACCATTTACGACAAGCTCTTTGTCACCTCCATAAACATATACTTAGTCCTTTTTAGGTATTTCAGATGTTCTTGACCGCTGTCCAGTGATCCACTCCTGGATTACTTTGGTACCTCCCTGCTAAACTTATAGCAAGGCACACATCAGGTCTGGTACACAGCATTGCATACATGATAGAACCTATTGTTGAGGCATAGGGAATGACTTCCATTTTCTCTCTATCTTCTGCAGTGGTCGAGCATTGAGTCTGACTCAACTTCACACCTTGTAACACATGCAAGAACCCTTTCTTTGACTGATCCATTTTGAACTTCTTCAAAACGTTATCAAGGTATGTGCTTTTTGAAAGTCCAATTAAGAGTCTTGATCTATCTCTATAGATCTTGATGCCCAATATATAAGCAGCTTCACTGAGGTCTTTCATTGAAAAATTCTTATTCAAGTATCCTTTTATGCCATCCAGAAATTCTATATCATTTCCAATCAACAATATGTCATCCACATATAATATTACAAATGCTACAAAGCTCCCACTCACTTTTTGTAAATACAGGCTTCTCCGAAAGTCTGTATAAAACCATATGCTTTGATCACACTATCAAAGTGTATATTCCAACTCTGAGATGCTTGCACCATTCCATAAATGCATCGCTGGAGCTTGCACACTTTGTTAGCACCTTTAGGATCGACAAAACCTTCTGGTTGCATCATATACAACTCTTCTTTAAGAAATCCATCAAAGAATGTAGTTCTGACGTCCATTTTCCAAATTTCATAATCATAAAATGCGGCAATTGCTAACATGATTCGGACAGACTTAAGCATCGCTACGGGTGAGAAAGTATTGTCATAGTCAGCTCCTTGAACTTGTCGAAAACCTTTCGCAACAAGTTGAGCTTTATAGACAGTAAAATTACCATCAGCGTCAGTCTTCTTCTTGAAGATCCATTTATTCTCTATGGCTTGCCGATCATCGGGCAAGTCAACCAAAGTCCACACTTTGTTTTCATACATGGATCCCATCTTAGATTTCATGGCCTCATGCCATTTCATGAATCTGGGCTCATCATCACTTCCTCATAGTTCATAGGTTCGTCATGGTCTAGTAACATGACTTCCAGAATAGGATTATCGTACCACTCTGGTGCGGAACATACTCTGGTTAACCTGTGAGGTTCAATAGTAACTTGATCTGAAGTTTCATGATCATCATCATTAGCTTCCTCACTAATTGGTGTAGGCATCACGGGTACAGTTTTCTGTAAACTTTCCAATTCGAGAGAAGGTACAATTACCTCATCAAGTTCTACTTTACTCCCTGAGGGAGTCCTGGATTAGGGGGTCTCCGGACAGCCGGGCTATATCCTTTGGCCGGACTGTTAGACTATGAAGATACAAGATTGAAGACTTTGTCTCGTGTCCGGATGGGACTCTACTTGGTGTGGAAGGCAAGCTAGGCAATACGGATATGTATATCTCCTCCTTTGTAACCGACCTTGTGTAACCCTAACCCTCTCCGGTGTCTATATAAACCGAAGGGTTTTAGTCCATAGGACACAATAACATACAATCATACCATAGGCTAGCTAGCTTCTAGGGTTTAGCCTCTCCGATCTCGTGGTAGATCAACTCTTGTAATACCCATATCATCAAGAATAAATCAAGCAGGACGTAGGGTTTTACCTCCATCAAGAGGGCCCGAACCTGGGTAAAACATCGTGTCCCCTGCCTCCTGTTACCATCCGCCTTAGACGCACAGTTCGGGACCCCCTACCCGAGATCCGCCGGTTTTGACACCGACATTGGTGCTTTCATTGAGAGTTCCTCTGTGTCGTCGCCATTAGGCTTGATGGCTCCTTCTACCATCGATAGTGATGCAGTCTAGGGTGAGACTTTTCTCCCTGGACAGATCTTTGTGCTCGGCAGCTTCGCACTGCGGGCCAACTCGCTTGGCCATCCGGAGCAGATCGAAAGCTACGCCCCTGGCCATCAGGTCAAATTTGGAAACTTAAATTACACGGCCGATATCCGTGGAGACTTGATCTTCGACGGATTCGAGCCCCTGCCTTGTGCGCCACGCGGTCGCGATGAGTACGATTTAGCTCTACCTTCGGACCGCATTCAGGAGATCGCACCGGCAGCCGCTCCGAGCCTCAATTCGGAGCCAGTTGCGCCATCGAAAGACGGGTGGATAGACCCCATCACGGAGGCCGTATCCTCAGCGGCGATCGAGCCGGATATCGACCTTACCCTTCATGAGAGCCGTGTTGTCAAACTGCCGGATCCTTCTCCGGCCATGGACTCCGAACCGCCTGCGCCCATTCCTAGCGAATCCGATTGGGCACCGATCATGGAGTTCACCTCCGCGGATATTTTTCAGCACTCGCCCTTTGGCGACATACTGAACTCATTAAGGTCTCTCTCCTTGTTAGGAGGATCCTGGCCGAACTATGTCCGGCAGGATTGGGATGCGGATGATGAAGAAATTCGCTGCCCACCCACCACCCACTCCGAAGACATCGACGGTATGGACAATGATGCAGGAGGCGAACTGGAACCACTGCCCACATGGCACTGGACGCCCACTTCATCACATGACGTATACATGGTGGACACACCAAAAGAAGACAACGATGAGGAACGGAAGGACGCAACAGAGGGTTGTCCCCTCGAGAAGCAGTCAAAGCGCCGGCGTAAGCGCTGCCCCAAATCCTGCCTCGGCAGAAACAACGATCATATAGACCCAGCCTTAGAGCAGGGTGAACAATCATCGGACAACGGCAACACGGAGAATAAAACCGAACAACTTGACTCTGTCAAAGATAATAGTCCGGACGACATCACACCGGACGGACACCCGGAGCAACAGATTGCCCGTCAAAGGCTTGTTGCCACCGCGAGGAGTCTAAAAAAGCAGAAGCAAAGGCTCAAGGCTGCGCAAGACACACTCAGAATCAGATGGAGTAAAGTACTCAACACAGCAGCGAAGTACGGCAGTACTCGCCCCACCAAGAGCTACCCGAAGCGGAAGTTGCTACCTGAATTTGATGAGGAGGCCTCAGATCCCCCGCAACCAAAAATTAAAATGGCCATCTGGCCGGATAGACGACCTCATGGCCAACATAGAGCGGCAAACAACGCCGCACATAAGCCAATACGCGATCCACGTGAGGGCTTGCATCAAAAGGACGGCGCAACCAGATCCATCTATGGACCACGCAAGCGCGCTCGAGCATACAATGCAACACAACAAACATCCGAACATCACGATACACCCAGATATGCGGGTGCCGCACACCCCCTATGTTTCACCGACGAGGTGCTGGACCATGAATTTCCAGAGGGATTCAAACCCGTAAACATAGAGGCATATGACGGAACAACAGACCTTGGGGTCTGGATTGAGGACTATATCCTCCATATCCATATGGCTCGAGGAGATGATCTCCATGCCATCAAGTACTTACCCCTCAAGCTCAAAGGGCCAGCTCAGCACTGGCTCAAAAGCCTCCCCGAAAGCTCCATTGGAAGCTGGGAAGAGCTCGAAGACGCTTTTCGGGCAAATTTTCAAGGGACTTATGTCCGACCTCTGGATGCGGACGATTTAAGTCATATGGCCCGAAAGCTTTGGAACAAGTTTCTTACTAAAAAGAACTAAATAGTCGATTGTCTGGACGCCGAAGCCTTGGCAGCTTTTAAACACAGCGTTCGAGATGAATGGCTTGCCAGACACCTCGGCCAAGAAAAGTTGAGAACAATAGCAGCATTAACAAGCCTCATGACCCGCTTTTGCACGGGCGAGGACAGCTGGCTAGCCCGATGCAGCACCAGCGACCCAAGTACATCCGAAGTTAGAGATGGAAACAGGAGATCACGACGCAGCAAAAATAATAAGCGTCGGAATAAAGAAGACAGCCCGAAGAGCACGTCGGTAAACACCGGATTCAAAAGCTCTCGGCCAGGTCAGCAAAAGCCGCCCTCTAAAGGCGCCAGAGATGAACTGTCCAGCCTAAACAAAATTCTGGACCAAATATGTCAGATCCATAGCACCCCCCATAAACCTGCAAATCATACCCATAGAGAATGTTGGGTCTTCAAGCAGTCTGGCAAGCTCAACGCCGTACACAAGGGGGAGGATACACCAAGCGAAGACGAGGATGAGCCTCTCAAGCAAGACACTGGGGAACAAAAGAAATTTCCACCAGAAGTCAAAATAGTACACGTGTTACACGTGATCAAGGGGAGAAACAAAGCGACACTCCCAGAGAAATATGCCCAAGGGCCTATCACCGCGGAGTCCTGCCACTGGCCATCCCAACCGATCACTTTCGACCATCGGGATTACTCAGCAAGTATCCGGCGTGCAGGATGGGATGCCCTGGTATTAGATCCAATAATTGACGGATACCACTTCACACGAGCCCCGATGGACGGTGGCAGCAGTCTAAATCTGATATATCAGGATACAATCCGCAAAATGGGGATAGACCCAATGAAAATTTGCCACAGCAATACTACCTTTAAAGGAGTAACGCCAGGCCCAGGGGCTCATTGCACGGGCTCCCTGCTACTAGAGGTTATATTCGGCTTCCCCAATAACTTCTGTAGCGAAAATTTAACCTTCCACATTGCTCCGTTCCAAAGTGGCTATCAAGCACTACTTGGACGCGAAGCTTTCCCTCGCTTTAATGCAATACTGCATTACGCTTCCCTCACGCTTAAGATGCCCGGTCCACGTGGCATCATTAAAGTAAATGGAAATATTGAGTGATCCCTGCACGCCAAAGAGAGTGCGGCTGCCTTGGCAGCCGCACATGAAAACGGCCTCACCAACTAAAGCATTCGATAGGTCGTCAAGACTACGGACACGGTTAGACGAGTCCAATGCAGCTATATGTAATTCATACAGGTTTAGTGGCCACACCCCTATTACAAATACAAGGGGCTCAACGCGCGCAGACAAGTGGCAATTTTTACTCATCTTGAATTGTACATGGTTTCTTTAATATAACCTACCTTTTTGCATGACAACTTTTCACCTAAGTTTCTCTTTTACGGATGACCATCGTGCTACACCCGTCCAGGATACGGCACAACGGAGACATAGGCGCAGACGTGCAGCAGGGACCCGTTCCAAGGATTCTTTTTAGATTAAGACCCTGCGTAAACCTTTCTTACTGTCTCTTGTTGATACACATCCCTCGGATTCTCAGTAATATTGAGAAGGATGTTGACGTCTTGGCATGTGGCCACGTCAGAATAATGCACGTACCTGGACACCAGGTGCTTCTTACAAAGGGCACTGTTTAGGCCCGGTTTATACCATAAAAGACCGAATACCTTAGGGAGTGTTCAGCGTCGCGAGTTTGGCCTTATATGCATCAGCTCCGAATCATGTCTTTGGTCAAATGTTGGGTTTTCCCGGCTCCTGTGTTTTGTTGCCTTACGTTCCGCTCTATCGGCTCAGGAGGCACCAGGAGAACTACTGCGATTGTGCCCCGGTTCATCCGGACGAGCACCTCAGTAGAGAAAGTCGAAAACTGACTGTCATGATATAGCGTGAGACTGGTCAACCACTTGATGACCCATCGGAATGTTAGAATTCCTCCGCCTTAACGAAGGGCCGTTTCCCGGCCAGGCATGTACGCACCCCGAATTCGGGAGAGTGCGGAGCCACCAGGGGCTATATAGTAGCCCCACCGTCAAACTCCTATGGCTAAGTGAAAGTGTTAAAGCATTATAGTCTGGTTGCCTCGTTCACTATGCTATCACCTCCTTATTAGGACCAAGACGTTGGATTAAGTGTGAACACGCGTCTTCTGCGAACACCCCCGCATTATATGCGTGGGGGCTGAAGCCGACGACTGCAATCTTTCAGGTTATATACATATATACATAAACGGCCGCACAGGAGGCATCATATTACTCTCAGGCAAAAGTATAAATACAGCCTTAATAAATTTGATAAACATTGTTTTTACAATGGGAATACATGTCACTCAAACATAATATTCTTCGAGCATTGGGCCTCTATCAAACGAGCACCCTCAAGAACTTCTTCAAAATAGTGCATGGCAGCCACTCGGCCTATGGCCGAACCCTGCGCCGCAACAGTGGTAGCATCCATCTCTGCTCGGTATGCTTTGACACGGTCATGGGCCATCCGCGAGCCTTCTATGCACGCCGACCTCTTCATCGCATTGATGCGCGGCACCGCACCAAGGAACTGCTGCACTAAGCTAAAATAGTAGTTCGGCTTCGGCTTTTCCGGCCACAGATGATCTACGACGGACCTCATGGCGAGTCCGGACAATCTATTGAGTTCGACCCATTCGGCAAGTTGATCAGTTAGTGGAAGAGGACGCTCTGGAACGTTAAACTGCGACGAGAATAGCTTGTCCACTTCACAATCTGTTTAATCTCGGAAGTATTCGGCCGCATCGACAGCACTCGCCGCCAAATCCAAATATGCGTCTGCCGAACTCCACAGCCGATCCAGAGGGGCATACCGCGGATCTCCGAACTTCCTCTGCAGCAAAAAGGGCTTCCCAGCCACAATATCACCAGCTTCACGCAGCTCTTCCTTCTTTGCCCTCATGGCAGAGCGTGTCTTTGGCCGCCATCGTGGCCTTTTCAAGGTCCGTCGCCTTCGCTCGGTTTTCTTCTTCAAGGAACCGGCAATGGTCGGCAGTGTATTTTAACTTTACAGCCATCTTGGCCATCTTTTCTTTGCTCTCGCAATGCGCGGCCTTCTCGGCTCTTAACTCTTAGACCGCCTTTAAAGCGGCCGCATTACTAATCCTTGTTTGTTCGTTGGCTCGGGCAAGTTCCGCCCGAAGGGTCTCCACGGCGGCAGCTCCATCTACAGTCACAACATATTAAAGATACTGGCATCACGCTGCTCTTACTATGTGACATTGACCAGAAAAACATTACTTACCCTGTGCCTCGTCAAGCCGCTTGTTAACAAGCTCGATGTCGGCATCTCCCGCATCTAGTTGCCGCTTTAGTTCGGCAAACTCATTAGTTCGGCCAGCCACCGGAGCTTCCATCACCTGCACATAAAGCGGTATGGTTATTACCTGCGACTATGATCCTCTGTTTGCCGCCATTCTCGGCGACAACCAGAGTCTCAGGGGCTACTATCTACACAGGGCACACCTAAAGGCGTCATGCAACCCGCTTTTGGCGGATGAAATCCTTTCCATCACCGTACCCATCAACGTACGGTGTTCTTAGCAGATCCCTCAGTGCGTTCGACCGCATACCAAACGGCGCCGGACTCTTTTGTTTGCTCTCTTCAAGAGCCGGATGTTGGGGACTTTGGGTGACTATAGGATTATCTTCTGGCCTCACCGGATCCGGAGATGCCCTCCGTGACGACACTTCAAGGTCGCCCGCTTCTTGAGCGGGGGAGTCCGGGGGAGGCGTTTCGCTCTCCATCATCTTCGGAAGAAGGTCCCCTGAAGATGAGCTCCATTGAGAAGGGCTAAGATCTGAACTGCGAGATAAACGCTTCGGTTATTTTCCTTGGAAGTAAGGTAGAATATCTTTACTATTATGTATTTTTTGATCACTTACGGCTCGTTAGAGGGCTGATCCCTGTGCGGACTTTGTGCAGCAAAAGCACCCTCCGAGGCAGGACCCTCTGGTGGAGACTTCTTCTCCCGTTTGGAAGCATTGGTTTCCGGATCTTCAGAGGCAGTCCTCTTCCTTCCCCTTAGCGAGAGAAGGTCAGATTCTTCCCCTTGGTTATCCTCCTTCACGGAGGCGCTCATTCCCTCGGTTGGAATTGGTAGTGATGGGGGCCCACTTTCGACCTCATTATTCCCCCTTTATCTTCCTTTGAGGGCTCTGGGCAAGGTGCTAGCTCGAGCATCTTTTCTAGTACCGGATTCTCCAAACCCTCAGGAAGGGGGCCGAACACCGAATCATCTTTGCCTTTGTTAGCCAGTCCTGGTCAAAGAGCGATTTCTCAAAATGACGTCATGGTAAATGAAAGACAGTGTGTTCGGCTAGAGGATTACTTACTTGGTCGGCGGTACAGTTGCTGCTCAGGCCCACGTCCTCGGTAGTATCCGGACACTCTATTTGGGGTCCGAAGAATGATTTGTACATCTCCTCGTGCGTCAGGCCGAGGAAATTCTGAATAGTGCGCGACCCTTCTGGGTTGAACTCCCACATGCGGAGGGGCCGGCGTTTGCAAGGCTGGACTCGACGAACCAGCATGACTTGCACCACCGTAACCAAACTGAAATCTCCGTCGAAGTGATCTTGAATGCGGCTTTGCAGTATAGGCACTTCCTTGGCTGGACCCCAGCTCAGCCCTCTGCTAATCCATGACATCAGTTGTGGTGGAGGGCCCGAGCGGAAAGCAGGGGCGGCCACCCACTTGGCACTTCTGGGAGCTGTGATGTAAAACCACTCCCGCTACCATAATCCGGACACCTCTGGAAAGGAACCCTTTAGCCATGGAGCTCCAGCGATTTTACTTATTAATGTGCCTCTGAACGCTACGTGCTGCCCCTCGACCATCTTCGGCTTCACGTCAAAGGTCTTGAGCCACAGGCCGAAGTGAGGGGTAATGCGGAGGAAGGCCTCACATACGACAATAAATGCGGAGATATGGAGAAAGGAGTCCGGGGCTAGATCGTGGAAATCTAGCCCGTAATAGAACATCAAACCCCTAACAAAGGGATCCAGGGTGAGGCCTAGGCCTCAGAGGAAGTGGGAGATGAACACAATGTTCTCGTTGGGTTCGGGAGTAGGGATGACCTGCCCTCGGGCAGGCAGCCGATGTGAAACCTCGGCGGTCAGGTATCTGGCCTCCCTCAACTTCTTGATATCCTCTTCCGTAACGGAGGAGGGCATCCACCGGCCTTGAAGGCTAGATCCGAACATGATTGAAGGTCCGAAGCACCTGACCTGGGCTTTGGGTGTTAGAACTCGAGGCGGGGGAAGGATTCAATTGAGCACGGGAGGGAAAAAAGTAAAAGCCTTGTCCCTTTATAAAGAGGGTGAATATCAAGCGTCCTCCTAGTGGCCGTTTGGGACTTGCCTAAAATCTAGGAGTCCTAGGCACGGTTGGGTTACCCACGGCCGTATTGATGAGAATACCGTAATTAGGGGAACACGATCCCTACTTTGACAAGACGTGTCAAGAAACCGCCTCGCGTTATGTGTGGAGCTGGTTGAAGAAAAACGGTTCGAATAATCACCGAGCCATGGCCTGATGTCATGTTGCCAAAGCGTGTCAGCAGATTAAGATTTGTGGAAATATTATTCTCTCTACGGTGGTATGTGGAATTTATTTTGCAGGGTCGGACACTATCCTGGTATTCAAACTCTTCTGTGATGTGTTCGGAGGAGGAACCCGCCTTGCAATGCCGAAGACAACACTACACGCCGGACTCGTCGTCATTGAAACCTGGTTTAGGGGCTATTGAGGGAGTCCTAGATTAGGGGGTCTCCGGACAGCCGGACTATATCATTTGGTCGGACTGTTAGACTATGAAGATACAAGATTGAAGACTTTGTCTCGTGTCCGGATGGGACTCTACTTGGCGTGGAAGGCAAGCTAGGCAATACGGATATGTATATCTCCTCCTTCGTAACCGACCTGGTGTAACCCTAACCCTCTCCGGTGTCTATATAAACCGGAGGGTTTTACTCTGTAGGACACAATAACATACAATCATACCATAGGCTAGCTTCTAGGGTTTAGCCTCTCCAATCTCGTGGTAGATCAACTCTTGTAATACCCATATCATCAAGAATAAATCAAGCAAGACGTAGGGTTTTGCCTCCATCAAGAGGGCCCGAACCTGGGTAAAACATCGTGTCCCCTGCCTCCTGTTACCATCCACCTTAGACGCACAGTTCGGGACCCCCTACCCGAGATCCGCCGGTTTTGACACCGACACTCCCACTCACTTCTTTCGAGAGAAACTCCTTCTCTAGAAAGGATCCATTCTTAGAAACAAATATCTTGCCTTCGGATCTGTGATAGAAGGTGTACCCAACAGTTTCTTTTGGGTATCCTATGAAGACGCACTTCTCTGATTTGGGTTCAAGATTATCAAGTTGATGCTTTTTCGCATAAGCATCACAACCACAAATTTAAGAAACGAGAGCTTAGGTTTCTTCCCAAACCATAGTTCATATGGTGTCATCTCAACGGATTTAGATGGCGCCCTATTTAACGTGAATGCAGCTGTCTCTAATGCATAACCCCAAAATGATAGTGGTAAATCGGTAAGAGACATCATAGATCGCACCATATCTAATAAAGTACGGTTACGATGTTCGGACACACCATTACATTGTGGTGTTCCAGGTGGCGTGAGTTGCAAAACTATTCCACATTGTTTTAAATGAAGACCAAACTTGTAACTCAAATATTCACCTGCGCGATCGGATCGTAGAAAATTTATTTTCTTGTTACGATGAATTTCCACTTCACTCTGAAATTCTTTGAACTTTTCAAATGATTCAGACTTATGTTTCATTAAGTAGATATGTCCATATCTGCTCAAATCATCTGTGAAGGTTAGAAAATAATGATATCGCTGCGAGCCTCAACACTCATCGGACCGCATACATCAGCATGCATTATTTCCAATAAGTCAGTGGCTCGCTCCATTGTTCCGGAGAATGGAGTCTTAGTCATCTTGCCCATGAGGCATGATTCACAAGCATCAAGTGATTCATAATCAAGTGATTCCAAAAGCCCGTCTGTATGGAGTTTCTTCATGCGCTTTACACCAATATGACCTAAACGGCAGTGCCACAAATAAATTGCACTATCATTATTAACTTTGCATCTTTTGGCATCAATATTATGAATATGTGTATCACCATGATCGAGATTCAATAAAAATAGACCACTCGTCAAGGGTGCATGACCATAATAGATATTACTCATATAAATAGAACAGCCATTATTCTCTGATTTAAATGAATAACCGTCTTGCATTAAACAAGATCCAGATATAATGTTCATGCTCAACGTTGGCACCAAATAGCAATTATTCATGTCTAAAACTAATCCCGATGGTAGATGTAGAGGTAGCGTGCCAACGGCGATCACATCGACCTTGGAACCATTTCTGACATGCATCGTCATCTCGTCCTTAGCCAATCTTCGTTTAATCCGTATTCCCTATTTCGAGTTGCAAATATGAGCAACAGAACCAGTATCAAATACCCATGCGCTACTACGAGCATTAGTAAGGTACACATCAATAACATGTATATCAAATATACCTTTCACTTTGCCATCCTTCTTATCTGTCAAATACTTGGGTTCAGACTTGGGCTTCTTCCCGGGAGCAGCAACTTGCTTGCTATTCTTCTTGAAGTTCCCCTTCTTCCCTTTGCCCTTTTTCTTGAAACTAGTGGTCTTGTTAACCATCAACACTTGATGCTCCTTCTTGATTTCTACCTCCATAGCCTTGAGCATTGCGAAGAGCTCGGGAATCGTTTTGTTCATCCCTTGCATATTATTGTTCATCATGAAGCCTTTATAGCTTGGTGGCAGTGATTGAAGAACCCTGTCAATGACACTATCATCCGGAAGATTAACTCCCAGTTGAGTCAAGTGGTTATGGTACCCAGACATTCTGAGTATGTGTTCACTGACAGAACTGTTCTCCATCTTGCGGCTATAGAACTTGTTGGAGACTTCATACCTCTCAACTTGGGCATTTGCTTGAAATATTAACTTCAACTCCTAGAACATCTCATATGCTCCATGACATTCAAAACATCTTTGAAGTCCTGATTCTAAGCCGTAAAGCATGGCACACTGAACTATCGAGTAGTCATCAGATTTAGCTTGCCAGACGTTCATAACGTCTGGAGTTGCTCCTGCAGCAGGCCTTGCACCTAGCGGTGCATCAAAGACGTAATTCTTCTGTGCAGCAATGAGGATAATCCTCAAGTTACGGACTAAATCCATGTCGTTGCTACCATCATCTTTCAACTTAGCTTTCTCTAGGAAGGCATTAAAATTCAAGGGAACGGTAGCACGGGCCATTGATCTACAGCATAGATATTCGAAAACTATTATGACTAAGTTCATGATAAATTTAAGTACAATTAATCATATTAGTAAAGAACTCCCACTTAGATAGACATCCCTCGAGTCATCTAAATGATCACGTGATCCATATCAACAAAACCATGTTCGATCATCATGTGAGATGGAGTATTTTTCAATGGCGAACATCTCTATGTTGATCATATCTACTATATGATTCACGTTAGACATTTCGGTCTCAGTGTTCTGAGGCCATGTCTGTACATGCTAGGCTCGTCAAGTTTAACCCGAATATTCTGCACATGCAAAACTGTCTTGCACCCGTTGTATGTTGATACGTCTCCGTCGTATCTATAATTTTTGATTGCTCCATGCCAATATTTTATACACTTTTGGCAACTTTTTATACTATTTTTGGGACTAACATATTGATCCAGTGCCCAGTGCCAGTTCCTGTTTGTTGCATGTTTTTTGTTTCATAGAAAATCCATATCAAACGGAGTCCAAACGGGGTAAAAACGGACGAAGAATATTTTTGGAATATATGTGAAATATGGGAAGAAAATCAACACGAGACGGTGCCCGAGGGGGCCATGAGGCAGGGGCGCCCCCCTGACCCTCGTGGGCCCCCCGTAAGGCAGTTACTGCTCTTCTTTGGCCGCAAGAAAGCTAATTTTCAGGAAAAAAATCGGGCGAAGGTTTCAATCCAATCGGAGTTACGGATCTCCGGATATATAAGAAAGGGTGAAAGGGCAGAATCCCAGAACGCACAAACAGAGAGAGACAGAGAGACAGGTCCTATCTCGGAGGGGCTCTCGCCCCTCCCATGCCATGGAGGCCATGGACCAGAGGGGAAACCCTTCTCCCATCTAGGGAGAAGGTCAAGTAAGAAGAAGAAGAAGGGGGCTCTCTCCCCCTCTCTCCCGGTGGAGCCGGAACGCCGCCGGGGCCATCATCGTGTGATGGCGATCTACACCAACACCTCTGTCATCTTCACCAACATCTCCATCACCTTCCCCCTCTATATACAGCGGTCCACTCTCCGGCAACCCGCTGTACCCTCTACTTGAACATGGTGCTTTATGCTTCATATTATTATCCAATGATGTGTTGCCATCCTATGATGTCTGAGTAGATTTTTGTTGTCCTATCGGTGGTTGATGAATTGCTATGATTGATTTAATTTGCTTGTGGTTATGTTGCTGTCCTTTGGTTCCCATCATATGAGCGAGCGCGTGGATCAAACCATAGGGCTAGTTGTATGTTGATAGGACTATGTATTGGAGGGCAAGAGTGACAGAAGCTTCAACCTAGCATAGAAATTGATGCATACGGGATTGAAGGGGGGCCAATATATCTTAATGATATGGTTGGGTGTTACCTTAATGAACGTTAGTAGTTGCGGATGCTTGCTAATAGTTTCAATCATAAGTGCATAGAATTCCAAGTCAGGGATGACATGCTAGCAGTGGCCTCTCCCACATAAAACATGCTATCGGTCCAGTAAAGTAGTCAATTGCTTAGGGACAATTTCGCAACTCCTACCACCACTTTTCCACACTCGCTATACTAACTTTATTGCTTCTTTATCTAAACAGCCCCTAGCTTTTATTTACGAGCTCTTTATTATCTTGCAAACCTATCCAAAAACACCTACAAAGTACTTCTAGTTTCATACTTGTTCTAGGTAAAGCAAACGTTAAGCTTGCGTAGAGTTGTATCGGTGGTCGATAGAACTTGAGGGAATATTTGTTCTACCTTTAGCTCCTCGTTGGGTTCGACGCTCTTACTTATCGAAAGGGGCTACAATTGATTCCCTATACTTGTGGGTTATTAAGACCTTTTTTTGGCGCCGTTGCCGGGGAGCCATACCGTGGGGTGAATATTCTCGTGTGTGCTTGTTTGCTTTATCACTAAGTAATTTTTATTTGCTGTTCTAAGTTGTTCTCTATCTTTAGTTATTTATATGGAACACGAAATACCAAAAAATTTAGGTGTACCTGCTACTCATGGAGATGGGGAACCTCCTAAAACCCTCGATGTTGGTTATGTGAAAAATATTATGTACTACTTTGATAATCCCGAGAAAACCCCATTCAAGTATGTTATGGGAGACACGTTGGATCAACGTGAATACTTTAGGGATTATCGCTTGACTCAAAAAGGGAAACTATTATGGGATCAAATTCATATGTTGCATTGGTATGCTCGGGAACTATGCTTGAGATATGACTATACTTGTTGCTCTAGGATGAAGGCTCCACACCTTCCCTTTTCATGCAAATTTAATGATGATAAAACCTTGGCTTCTTATGCTAATGGTATATATGATTACTATGATGTGGAACAAATGGAAGAATTTGTTGCTTTTATGGGTGCTTATGAAATTGAATCTTTGTTTAAAGAGTGTGAAAATTTTGATGATTCAGTTTATAGACCTGAAAATTTAGCTATCCTTAAATATTACTATGAGAATTATGAATTCAATTCCGATATTTATGATTTTATTGAGAGAGTCTCCGCTGTCCAAGAAGAGACTAATATTTTGCAAGAGTCTATGGAAGAAGAAATTAATGACATTGTGAGCTCATTGGATGAAAAAGATGAGGAGGAGAGCGAAGAACAAAAGGAGGAAGAGCGGATTGATCACCCGTGCCCACCTTCTAATGAGAGTAACTCTTTATTCCATACATTGTTTAATTTCCCTTCATGCTTACCGAAGGATGATTGCTATGATGACTGTTATGATCCCGTTGATTCTCTTGAAATATCCCTTTTTGATGATGCTTGCTATGCTTGTGGCCAAGATGCCAACATGAATTATGCTCATGGAGATGGACTTGCTATAGTTACTTATGTTAAACATGAAATTGTTGCTATTGCACCCACGCATGATAGTCCTATTATCTTTTTGAATTCTCCCAACTACACTATATGGGAGAAGTTTACCCTTATTAAGGATTATATTGATGGGTTGTGTTTTACTATTACACATGATGATTTTGATAGATATAATATGCATGTGCTTGCTACTCCTACTTTCAATTATTATGAGAGAGCAACTACATCTCCGCCTCTCTATGTTTCCAACACGAAAAAATTGCGAGAAACTGTTTATACTATGCATTGGCATTTACTTTGTGTGCATGAATTGTTCTTTATGA
The DNA here is from genome assembly GCF_018294505.1 of Triticum aestivum. Lineage (NCBI taxonomy): Eukaryota > Viridiplantae > Streptophyta > Magnoliopsida > Poales > Poaceae > Triticum > Triticum aestivum. Next base: position 179,209,632 of record NC_057800.1, on the reverse strand, counting down.
CATGCCGATGCATAGGAAGAGAGTTAGACTTCGTCATTACATGATATATGTTACTTTGTGCTCACTACTAAATTACAAATCATTGTTAATTAAAATTGACTTTGATATACCTTGGGATCCGGGTGGATCCATTACTTGAGCACTATATGCCTAGCTTAATGGCTTTAAAGAAAGCGCTGCTAGGGAGACAACCTGGAAGTTTTAGAGAGTCATTTATTTATTTTGTGTGATTTTATAAAGTTTAAAAATAAAAATAATGTGCCAAGGTTTGCCTTTAGAATGTTTTAGATGCTTGTTGGTTTGTACGGTGCAGGACAGAAACTTTGGCTGTAGTGCGCGATTTTACATGTTTTACTGGAATGTCAAATGGTTCTGAAACTTTTTGCATTGTCTTTCTATACAAATTTTATTTTTCCTAATTTTGGTAGAATATTTGGAGTACCAGAGGTATGGTGAATGTTCAGATTATTACAGACTGTTCTGTTTTAAACAAATTCTGTTTTTGATGCATAGTTTGCTTGTTTTGATGAAACTATCGATTTATATCAGTGGATTAAGCCATGGAAAATTTATATTATAGTAGCTAAAATGCAAAAACAAAATATGAATTGGTTTTCAACAGTACTTAGAGTAGTGATTTGCTTTATTATACTAACGGATCTTACCGAGCTTTCTGTTGAGTTTTGTGTGGATGAAGTGTTCGAAGATCGAGGATGTCTCGATGTGAGGAGAAGAAGGAGAGGCAAGAGCTCAAGCTTGGGGATGCCCAAGGCACCCCAAGTAAATATTTAAGGAGACTCAAGCGTCTAAGCTTGGGGATGCCCCGGAAGGCATCACATCTTTCTTCAACAAGTATCGATATGTTTTCGAATGCGTTTCGTTCATGCGATATGTGCAATCTTGGAGCGTCTTTTGCATTTAGTTTTCACTTTTCTTTGATGCACCATGCTGGTATGAGATAGTCCATGGTTGATTTATAGAATGTTCTTTGCACTTCACTTATATCTTTTGAGTATGGCTTTGTAGAATGCTTTGTGTGCTTCATTTATATTATTTGAAGTTTGGATTGCCTGTTTCTCTTCACATGGAAACCCGCCATTTGTAGAATGCTCTTTTGCTTCACTTATATTTGTTAGAGCGTGGGCATATCTTTTGTGGAAAGAATTAAACTCTCTTGCTTCACTTATATCCATTTAGAGAGTTGACAGGAATTGGTCATTCACATGGTTAGTCATAAAATCCTACATAAAACTTGTAGATCACTGAATATGATATGTTTGATTCCTTGCAATAGTTTTCCGATATAAAGGTGGTGATATTAGAGTCGTGCTAGTTGACTAATTGTGAAATTGAGAAATACTTGTGTTGAGGTTTGCAAGTCCCATAGCATGCATGTATGGTGAACCATTATGTAAGGAAGTTGGAGCATGAGGTATTCATTGATTGTCTTCCTTATGAGTGGCGGTCGAGGACGAGCGATGGTCTTTTCCTACCAATCTATCCCCCCAGGGTCATGCGTAGTAGTACTTTGCTTCGAGGGCTAATAAACTTTTGCAATAAGTATACGAGTTCTTTACGACTAATGTGAGTCCATGGATTATACGCACTCTCACCCTTCCGTCATTGCTAGCCTCTTCAGTACCGTGCATTGCCCTTTCTCACCTCGAGAGTTGGTGCAAACTTTGCCAATGCATCCAAATCCCGTGATACGATACGCTCTATCACACATAAACCTCCTTATATCTTCCTCAAAACAGCCACCATACCTACCTATCATGGCATTTCCATAGCCATTCCGAGATATATTGCCATGCAACTTCCATCATCATCATATACATGACTTGAGCATTTATTGTCATATTGCTTTGCATGATCGTAAGATAGCTAGCATGATGTTTCCATGGCTTGTCCGTTTTTTTATGTCATTGCTATGCTAGATCATTACACATCCTGGTACACCGCCGGAAGCATTCATATAGAGTCATATCTTTGTTCTAGTATCGAGTCGTAATATTGAGTTGTAAGTAAATAAAAGTGTGATGATCATCATTATTAGAGCATTGCCCCAGTGAGGAAAGGATGATGGAGACTATGATTCCCCCACAAGTCGGGATGAGACTCCGGACTTTAAAAATAAATAAAAGAGGCCAAAGAAGCCCAAATAAAAAAGAGGCCAAAGAAGCCCACAAAAAAACAAAAAAATGAGAGAAAAAGAGAGAAGGGGCAATGCTACTATCCTTTTACCACACTTGTGCTTCAGAGTAGCACCATGTTCTTCATATAGAGAGTCTCTTGAGTTATCACTGTCATATATTAGTGGGAATTTTCATTATAGAACTTGGCTTGTATATTCTGATGATGGGCTTCCTCAAATGCCCGAGGTCTTCATGAGAAGCAAGTTGGATGCACACCCACTTAGTATCAGTTTGAGCTTTCATACACTTATAGCTCTTAGTGCATCCGTTGCATGGCAATCCCTACTCCTCACATTGACATCAATTGATGGGCATCTCCATAGCCCATTGATTAGCCACGTCGATGTGAGACTTTCTCCTTTTTTATCTTCTCACACAAACCTCCATCATCATATTCTATTCCACCCATAGGGCTATGTCCATGGCTTGCGCTTATGTATTGCGTGAGGGTTGAAAAGGCTGAAGCGCGTTAAAAAGTATGAACCAATTGCTCGGCTTGTCATTGGGGTTGTGCATGATCTGAATACTTTGTATGGTGAAGATGCAGCATAGCCAGACTATATGATTTTGTAAGGATGAGCTTTCTTTGGCTATGTTATTTTGATAAGACATAATTGCTTGGTTAGTACGCTCGAATTATTATTGTCTTAATGTAAAATGATAGACTATTGCTTTGAATCACTCGTGTCTTAATATTCATGCCATGATTAGATACATGATCAAGATTATGCTAGGTAGCATTCCACATCAAAAATTATCTTTTTTATCATTTACCTACTCGAGAACGAGCAGGAATTAAGCTTGGGGATGCTTATACGTCTCCGTCGTATCTATAATTTTTGATTGTTCCATGCCAATATTCTACAACTTTTATATACTTTTGGCAACTTTTTATACTATTTTTGAGACTAACATATTGATCCAGTGCCCAGTGACAGTTCTTGTTTGTTGCATGTTTTTTGTTTCGCAGAAAATCCATATCAACGGAGTACAAACGGGATAAAAACGGACGGAGAATATTTTTGGAATATATGTGAAATATGGGAAGAAAATCAACGCGAGACGGTGCCTGAGGGGGCCACAAGGCAGGGGGTGCGCCCCCTGGGCGCGCCCCTGACCCTCGTGGGTCCCCCGTAAGGCGGTTACTGCTCTTCTTCGGCCGCAAGAAAGCTAATTTTCGGAAGAAGAAAATTGGGGCGAAGGTTTCAATCCAATCGGAGTTACGGATCTCCGGATATATAAGAAACGGTGAAATGGCAGAATCCCAGAACGCAGAAACAGAGAGAGACAGAGAGACATATCCAATCTCGGAGGGGCTCTCGCCCGTCCCATGCCATGGAGGCCATGGACCAGAAGGGAAACCCTTCCCCCATCTAGGGAGAAGGTCAAGTAAGAAGAAGAAGAAGGGGGCTCTCTCCCTCTCTCTCCCGGTGGCGCCGGAACGCCGCCGGGGCCATCATCGTGTGACGACGATCTACACCAACACCTCTGTCATTTTCACCAACCTCTTCATCACATTCCCCCCTCTATATATAGCAGTTGTAACACCTCCAGTGTCATGCTACAGTGAACACATGCTAATGTGACATGTCATCATGATCATCATAATTAAGTTGTATTTAGAAAATAATCCCACTCTCAATTTGGTTCAAATTCAGTTTTAAGATAAAGCCAAAATATTTATTTCTTCAAAAAATAAATCTTTAATGTTCACAATATTCTATAAATTCCATTGATAATTTTCATGTGGAACCCACTTCATCTGACTCAGAAATTAATCCTTAGCAAAATATTAAAGTGGTCCATCGACAAATATTTTTGGCCTTTTCAAAATAAAACAAATACTTACGCATGTCCAAACATTGTGAGACTTTGTTTGTGGTCTATAAATATTGTGTGTAATTTTTGTGTGAAGTTTCATGAGTAACAAAAATCATTTACTAACTAAAAATAAAATGGAAGCATCTGAGAAAATACAAAACAGGAATAAGAAAAGACTCATTTGAATTTGGCCCAACCACTACATAACAGGCCTAGCCCAACTGGGACTCATCCCCTACCTCGCTACAGTGAGGAGACAGCTGTGGCGGGCATCCATGGCGCCCCCGGCCACGTGCAGCCATCTCCCCGGCCCCTCTGTTGGATAAGAGCGTGGCCAGGCCATCTAGATCCCATCTCAACCCTAGTCCTTCTTCCTCCCTCTCCTTGCATCGGCCCCTTTGGTTCCTTCACGCACTAGATCGGCTCGCCATGGTCGTCAAGGTAGTCGCGGCCACCGGCCTCCCCAAGACTTGAAGCCGCGTCCAGGAGGACCGTCGCTATCGACCTCGTCCATCCCGAGCATCAACTCGAGTGGAGCCGCCCTGTACACTCGCCATCGCCATCATCTTCATTTTGTACATCGTCGTCGTCCGCCGTCGATTCCCGCCACTCCGGTCCACCTCCGACCTCGCCATCGAGCTTGCAGTGAGCTTCTCCTCCATCTCCCCTGTTTTCCCCTTCGATCCGACGCCGTAGACTGCTCGTCCCATCATGCCCGAAGCTACATGCCCGCAGCCATGTTCGTCCACCTGTAGTCGCATCCCTGGCCGTGTCCGGCCGCGCGTGCGTGCACCCGCCACGTCCGGGCCATGCCCCCACCCACTCGCCTGTTGCCTTGGCCGCCCGCGCCCCATGCGCCACGCGCGCCCGCTGCCGCGCTCCCCTGCTGCGCCCGCCTACTGCTGCTGATCTGCTGCTAATTTGCTGATGGCTGTGCTGCTCATGCTTAACTGTTGTTTGCTACCGCTGCTTTATGCCTCCAACGCCGCCGCCGCCGCTGATGCACGTTGCTGCTCCTAAACGGCTGCTGCAATTAGAGCTGGCCATGGCCATGTCCAAGGCCGTGAGGCATGTGTGTGTGCGTTGTGTGTGTACCGTGTGTGTGTGGCCGGCGGTGCCACATCCGTGTGTGGCCGGCCCTTGTTTATTTAGCACTAGTTTAGATTAGGATTTACAATTAGTGTTAAGTTAGTCTAGTAGTAGATAACATATAGGCCTCTTTAAATAAGTTAGATTTATTTATTCTTTTAGGTAAATAGCCAAATGACATGTGGACCCTGCTGCTAATTAAAGGTTAAAACAAATAAAAATATATAAGCCTATGACATGCAGGATTCACTTTTACTATTCACGTATTGACCAGTCAAATGTTGACTAGGTCAACCTAGCTACTGGACCCCACTTGTAAGCCACTGTAGCTAAGCTGTTGCTGTGTACACTTCGCAATTTCCTTAAAAACGAATTAAAATAAATTTTGAAAATGCAATAAACTTCAAAAATTCATATAAAATAAACCGTAATTCGGATGAAAAAACTTTGTACATGAAATTTGCTCAGAACGACGAGAAGAATCCAAATACGCAACCCGTTCGTCCGCCACGCATCCCTAGCATAGAGAACACGCAACATTCCCCCTCCGGTTCATCTCTCCGAAAACGTGAAACACCGAGGATATTTTCCCGGATGTTTCCCCCTTCACCGGTACCACCTCATACCGCGTTAGGACACCCCTACCACCGCTACTTGTCTTGTCATGCAACGTTATGCTTCTGTTTGCATTATATTCATTGTTTCTTCCCCCTCTTCTCTCCGGTAGACTACGAGACCGACGCGGCCGCTACCCAGTACGAGTACGGTGTTGACGCCCCCTCTCTCTTTCCGGAGCAACCAGGCAAGCCCCCCCTTTGATCCCAGATATCGCCTACTCTTCTCTCTACTTCTTGCATTAGAGTAGTGTAGCATGTTACTGCTTCCCGTTAATCCTATCCTAATGCATAGCCTGTCCTTGCTACTACTATTGTTACCTTTACCTGCAATCCTAATTCTTAGTATAGGATGCTAGTTTATCATCAGTGGCCCTACATTCTTGTCCGTCTGCCATGCTATACTATCGGGCCGTGATCACTCGGGAGGTGATCACGGGTATATACTATATACTTTATACATGATACATGTGATGACTAAAGTCGGGTTGGCTCGAGGAGTACCCGCGGTTGATTCACGAATTGGGGGCTGGAAGGACATACTTTCCCGACGGCCCTCTGTGTGGATCTTTGTGGCGAAGCGACAAGGCAGGTTGAGACCACCTAGAAGAGAGATGAGCCTGGCCCTGGTCGGCGTTCGCGGTTATTTCAAGATAACACGTTTAACGAGATCTTGGTATTTGATCTGAGTCTGGCCACTGGCCTATACGCACTAACCATCTACGCAGGGACAGTTATGGGCACTCGACGTCGTGGTATCAGTCGAAGCCTTCATGACGTCAGCGACTGAGCAGCGCGCGCTAGATTGGACCGTAAGCCTGCTATTGTATTAAGGGGGCTAGGTCTGCTTCCGGCCGCGTTCGCAACGTGCAGGTGTGCAATGGGCGATGGGCCTAGACCCCTGCGCCATAGGATTTAGACCGGCGTGCTGACCTCTTTGTTGTGCCTAGGTAGGGCTGCGACGTGTTGATCTTCCGAGGCTGGGCATGACCCAGAAAAGTGTGTCCGGACAAAGGGGATCGAGCATGTTAGGAAATGTGGTGCACCCCTGCAGGGAAGTTAATGTATACGAATAGCCATTGTCTTCGGTAACAGGATGACTTGGAGTTGTACCTTAACCTTATGACAACTAGAACCGGATACTTAATAAAACACACACTTCCAAGTGCCAGATATAACCCGGTGATCGCTCTCCAACAGGGCGACAAGGGGAGGATCGCCGGGTAGGATTATGCTACACGATGCTACTTGGTGAACTTACCATCTACTCTCTTCTACATGCTGCAAGATGGAGGTGGCCAGAAGCGTATTCTTCGACAGGACTAGCTATCCCCCTCTTATTCCGGCATTCTGCAGTTTAGTCCACATATGATACCCTTATTCCATTTTGATACCAATGCATACATATGTAGTGTAGCTCGTTGCTTGCGAGTACTTTGGATGAGTACTCACGGTTGCTTTGCTCCCTCTTTTCCCCCTTTCCATACCCGATTGCTGCGACCAGCCGATGGAGCCCAGGAGCCAGACACCACTGTCGATGATGACTACTACTACTACTCGAGAGGTGCCTACTACAAGTGCAGCCCGCTGACGACGACCATGAGTAGTTTAGGAGGATCCCAGGCAGGAGGCCTGCGCCTCTTTCGATCTGTATCCCAGTTTGTGCTAGCCTTTTTAAGGCAAACTTGTTTAACTTATGTCTGTACTCAGATATTGTTGCTTCCGCTGACTCGTCTATGATCGAGCACTTGTATTCAAGCCCTCGAGGCCCCTAGCTTGTAATATGATGCTTGTATGACTTATTTTATTTGTAGAGTTGTGTTGTGATATCTTCCCGTGAGTCTCTGATCTTGATCATACACGTTTGCGTGTATGATTAGTGTACGATTGAATCGGGGGCGTCACAAGTTGATATCAGAGCCGACTACCTGTAGGAATCCCCCTTCCACACTCCTTGGCTGAAGTCAAGTCTAGTCAGTGAAAAATGTTTTACTAACATGGTTGTGCGGTCCATGGGCCCACGTCGCCATTGGGTGGTATTAGGATCTTTTATTCCTCGACCCATACTCTGGGATTCTAATCTCTCTTCTATTCGGGTTAAATGATTTTACTAACTCTGACTCTAGGTTCTTGTAACTACTTCCTTCCGGAGAGCCCCTTATTACAGATGGTCGCCTGCTGCACCAAAAGATTTTGAAAATACTCTTCGATCATTCCCGAGACCCTTGTGCCCTCTGCTTTTCAATTCCCTACTACCGATATATCCATATGGATAACGACATACACTTGTTGTTCATACAATTACTCTGAGTTTCTCTTGTTGTTACAAGATGCATAGAATTGCTCTCCGACTTTTAAGAATCCCTTGTACCACTGCCTTGTAGTTCCTTATCGTATAAATACCCCTACGGATAATTCCTCACACCTATCGAGTATCCACTCATTCCCAGTTGTTCTTGTGTTCCGCAAAAGACTTCGAAATACTATTTGATCTTTCGAAAATCCTCAACAACCTGTTGTTTTTGGAATTCTTGCATACTTGCATTCCGATTAATTCCATTGGTCTAGCAATTTACTATAAAAACCTTTGTGATTGTTATTCTGATCCTTTTGATTCAACATGTGTGTGAATGCACACAATTATCAGTTGTTCCCTAGAATTTATCCTTCCGATTCAGACGTTATTCCGGACATGAGTTGGATCTCAACCACTCAAATTGCCATTGATTGTACCCTTAAGGCTATTCAACTTATCCATCCCTAATCAGAGCATTGATTCTGATCCCTTGTCTTGGAATTCATAATTCCTCTGCATTTGAGCTTTGAGATAGTCAGTTGTTTCTATAATCTGATGCACATGCATTCCTTCTTCCTTTGATAGAGTACCGATACTCACATCAGCTCCGTTGTAGACCACCAGACCTCTTGTTGGATTATTATACGACCGTGTCCTTCATATTCAAGTAACCTTGTGAGCCTTTCCACGGATATATAAAGCCTTTGGTAAATTGTATCATCTGCTTTCTCAACCATGCTCTGTTTTCGAGCTGGTGGTATTTACTATTGAAGCTTGTGGTATATGTTTCCACGATACCCTGACGGGTTGAACCTATGCCTTCCTTATTATGTGTAAACTCGAAAGTTTTCACGAGTCATACTCTTCTAGTATTTTGCTAGATAAAATTTCTACACTACAACTTCATCAAAAGCGAGAAGCAAAATGAAAGGTTATGCATTGAAGAAGTGGGAGTCGACCTTGAACTTTGCGTTCATGCGCATGGACACGATGTAGATCCTATCATGGAAGCTTCTTGTAATAATAACTATTGCCTTGATATAATATCATATGGTATCGGTGAATTGATCCTTTGCAATCGTGGTCCGACCATATTTTCTACTTGATCCCATTTCTCAAGCAAGTGAAAACACTTGTCTTCTGCAGATCAATACATCTCCGCAACCCCTATGTCGATCTTCCTTCGAGTAATACCCTCCAGTATCCCGAGAACATCTAAGAACTATATTGCATCTTATGAGTCTTCATTAGCTATTATTTCTCATTGATTACAATTTTTCATGGGTTCTGGGTTGTCATCAACCGAGAACACTGATATGTGAACCGATTCCGCATTCCGGTTCGATAACCCTAAGTAATTTTTGTTGCTTATGAGTTTAATAATCCTTCAAGTCAATCCTAGCTCGATCGGCTATATCATTATCGTGCCGATTTTAACTGTGCTACCTGGTCCTTCTTCCCAGAGCACAATTTTCGACGATGAGCTAAGATTACGTCGATCTTCCTCATCATGTCATTTCGCCATGAACAACAAACTTGGTTTGGAGTTTGTGTCATACCCTTGGTTCCAATAACCTTTTGATTCACCATTCATTTGACTCGATGTCATCACCGGTCGATTACACCTTCATGAAATCTCTCGACAATTGGGTCGTGATCATCAACAACATTCTGAGCTCTTCCAGGATATCAATCGAATTCATGATAGGAAATACCATCCTTGCCCCGGGATGATTTGTGTTATCATCGGCAATATTCTTGCCTTCCCCCCAACACAAACTTGTTCATGTTTTGTGTTGTATCTTGATTTCCTTTCTATCTAGTTTGTATTATGTTCTACCTTGAAGTATTACCATCTTTTATGTCAAGGATGTTCTGAGAGTTGCTCCACCTCTTAAGGATTCTGGGTATAGTGATACTCCTCACCATCACCATTCCTTCTTGGTCCCCATGTTGATTCTAACCGGGATACCAACAAGTGAACGGTGTCGTTTGGATTCTGTACTTCCAGTAACCCTATTGCTTTGAAGTTAATGGTCGATAGTTCATTCTTAGACTATTGATTATTGAATCACCATTCTAACATTGATCATACTACCTAAGCCCATATCTCGGGTGCACCTTTCAACCAATGATTAATTGTGTATGTTTTCCTTGAGCATACATCATTATATCATTTGATCTATCAAATTTTATCTCCTTGTTCACATAATCGTGGAAATCCATCGTTTGGAAATCTCAATGAATTATCGTTGAGTCCTTCAGCCACCTCCTCATCCTCTCCTTGGTTTAATGATGAACTCTTGTTTTGGAACTCACTTCCATAGTTCATATAGTTCATTTCTCAAGAATCTTACAATGTCATCTCGTAAATTTGTGTTGCACCTTTTGTTCTCAGGCACCCTAAGTCTGAGGTATCCTGACACCAATCGGATCTGAATCTTGGTCAGGTATGATGGTTGGAACATATTCCCAAGAGTTATAACATTGGTCCTTAACCCGATAAGGTGATGTCATCCTAACGCACCTGCCCGGAGGGCCTATTGTTATAAGTTTCCTTTCTAGCAAGGTTAGTCATTCTTCCATGAGTAAATTGTAAGACTTATTCTTTGAGTTGTTCCTGATGGATCCCTTGTGTATCCAAAGTCCGATCTTTACCCAGTGACCATGTCAATGCTATCTCGGAGCTTGCCTGTGGTACTCCGATTTTCAACGAGAACATTTGAAGCCCAATGCTAAATGTTTCCTGCTCAATTACCCAAACACCACTGTATGGGTAACGTCATGAAATTCCTCTCCCCTTACCTAAGTGGTTTTCTACCTTCTATCCGGTCTTGGATATCATACCCTGCTTGTTCTTGAGAAAGATATACCCCTGAAATATGTGTTTAAACATATTTTCCTTTCCATTGTTCAGTTTAATCTGAAGATCACCTTTTTCCTTTCCATTGTTTTGTTTAACCATTCTGGTGTTCTATATGATCTAAGCAGTACTATTCTTCTGCTTATGTAAACACCTAGGTGTACAAGTCGGTAAGACCCTGTTGCTATTGTTGATGACATTCCGGTAACCACTAATGGACGAGAACTTTGCCTATTGGTCCGCCTCGTTCAAACGAGCAGGAAGATGGTTCTCTTCGTCCCTCGCCCTTGGTACCAACGTTGTTGCCGACATAACTGGCAGGCTACCCTCTGACATGCCTTGCTATCATGACCATGCAAGATGTCACCGCTCCTCCTACTTTCAACCCAGATGGTTTACCCATAACCCATAGTCCCACAAGATCGAAACCTGACTCTCCTGTACACCCCCTATTCCCAAAGTTATTCCTTGTGTGTGGCTTCGTATGTAATTCACGAGCCACGTTCCGAGAGATCGTCAATTCTGGTATCAGACGCAATACTTATTCCCATTGCTCTCAACCTCTTTCACACTCTGTTTCAGGCAACGAACGATTGCCTACCCACTTGAAACTTCTCATGGAACCTTCTTACTTTGCTCCCAATATTTTCCTCAATTTCAGTTCGAGAGTTACTTTCCGCCACCTTCCCCGATGTTAGCTACAAGATAGTCAACCTTGCAGAGGTCTGTTCTCCCGGAATAACCACGCCTTATTCTACCGTAAGTACGATGGAGTTCCCGAAGAAAGGATGCCGACGTTATCATGATGACCTAAAGCACATAAATGAAGACATCAACGTAATGGATCGACCTCTTCGATAAGAGCAACCAAGATCGAGAACACTCGTTATAATTTCGTAACCAAATCTCTGCCCCTCACTTCCCCTCTTAAATCTCGGGACGAGATTTCTTGTAGTGGAGGAGATTTGTAACACCTCCAGTGTCATGCTACAGTGACCACATGCTAATGTGACATGTCATCATGATCATCATAATTAAGTTGTATTTAGAAAATAATCCCACTCTCAATTTGGTTCAAATTCAGTTTTAAGATAAAGCCAAAATATTTATTTCTTCAAAAAAATAAATCTTTAATGTTCACAATATTCTATAAATTCCATTGATAATTTTCATGTGGAACCCACTTCATCTGACTCAGAAATTAATCCTTAGCAAAATATTAAAGTGGTCTATCGACAAATATTTTTGGCCTTTTCAAAATAAAACAAATACTTATGCATGTCCAAACATTGTGAGACTTTGTCTGTGGTCTATAAATATTGTGTGTAATTTTTGTGTGAAGTTTCATGAGTAACAAAAATCATTTACTAACTAAAAATAAAATGGAAGCATCTGAGAAAATACAAAACAGGAATAAGAAAAGACTCATTTGAATTTGGCCCAACCGCTACATAACAGGCCTAGCCCAACTGGGACTCATCCCCTACCTCGCTACAGTGAGGAGACAGCTGTGGCGGGCATCCATGGCGCCCCCGGCCACGTGCAGCCATCTCCCCGGCCCCTCTGTTGGATAAGAGCGTGGCCAGGCCATCTAGATCCCATCTCAACCCTAGTCCTTCTTCCTCCCTTTCCTTGCATCGGCCCCTTTGGTTCCTTCAGGCACTAGATCGGCTCGCCATGGTCGTCAAGGTAGTCGCGGCCACCGGCCTCCCCAAGACTTCAGGCCGCGTCCAGGAGGACCGTCGCTATCGACCTCGTCCATCCCGAGCATCAACTCGAGTGGAGCCGCCCTGTACACTCGCCATCGCCATCATCTTCATTTTGTACATCGTCATCGTCCGCCGTCGATTCCCGCCACTCCGGTCCACCTCCGACCTCGCCATCGAGCTTGCAGTGAGCTTCTCCTCCATCTCCCCTGTTTTCCCCTTTGATCCGACGCCGTAGACTGCTCGTCCCATCATGCCCGAAGCTACATGCCCGCAGCCATGTTCGTCCACCTGTAGTCGCATCCCTGGCCGTGTCCGGGCCATGCCCCCACCCACTCGCCTGTTGCCTTGGCTGCCCGCGCCCCGTGCGCCGCGCGCGCCCGCTGCCGCGCTCCCCTGCTGCGCCCGCCTACTGCTGCTGATCTGCTGCTAATTTGATGATGGCTGTGCTGCTCATGCTTAACTATTGTTTGCTACCGCTGCTTTATGCCTCCAACGCCGCTGCCGCCGCTGATGCACGTTGCTGCTCCTAAACGGCTGCTGCAATTAGAGCTGGCCATGGCCATGTCCAAGGCCGTGAGGCATGTGTGTGTGCGTTGTGTGTGTACCGTGTGTGTGTGGCCGGCGGTGCTACATCCGTGTGTGGCCGGCCCTTGTTTATTTAGCACTAGTTTAGATTAGGATTTACAATTAGTGTTAAGTTAGTCTAGTAGTAGATAACATGTAGGCCTCTTTAAATAAGTTAGATTTATTTATTCTTTTAGGTAAATAGCCAAATGACATGTGGACCCTGCTGCTAATTAAAGGTTAAAACAAATAAAAATATATAAGCCTATGACATGCAGGATTCACTTTTACTATTCACGTATTGACCAGTCAAATGTTGACTAGGTCAACCCAGCCACTGGACCCCACTTGTAAGCCACTGTAGCTAAGCTGTTGCCATGTACACTTAGCAATTTCCTTAAAAAACGAATTAAAACAAATTTTGAAAATGCAATAAACTTCAAAAATTCATATAAAATAAACCATAATTCGGATGAAAAAAACTTTGTACATGAAATTTGCTCAGAACGACGAGAAGAATCCAAATACGCAACCCGTTCGTCCGCCACACATCCCTAGGATAGAGAACACGCAACATTCCCTCCCCGGTTCATCTGTCCGAAAACGTGAAACACCGAGGATATTTTCCCGGATGTTTCTCCCTTCACCGGTACCACCTCATACCGCGTTAGGACACCACTACCACCGCTACTTGTCTTGTCATGCAACGTTATGCTTCTGTTTGCATTATATTCATTGTTTCTTCCCCCTCTTCTCTCCGGTAGACTACGAGACCGACGCCGCCGCTACCCAGTACGAGTACGGTGTTGACGCCCCCTCTCTCTTTCCGGAGCAACCAGGCAAGCCCCCCCCTTTGATCACCAGATATCACCTACTCTTCTCTCTACTTCTTGCATTAGAGTAGTGTAGCATGTTACTACTTCCCGTTAATCCTATCCTAATGCATAGCCTGTCCTTGCTACTACTATTGTTACCTTTACCTGCAATCCTAATTCTTAGTATAGGATGCTAGTTTATCATCAGTGGCCCTACATTCTTGTCCGTCTGCCATGCTATACTATCGGGTCGTGATCACTCGAGAGGTGATCACGGGTATATACTATATACTTTATACATGATACATGTGATGACTAAAGTCGGGTTGGCTCGAGGAGTACCCGCGGTTGATTCACGAATTGGGGGCTGGAAGGACATACTTTCCCGACGGCCCTCTGTGTGGATCTTTGTGGCGAAGCGATAGGGCAGGTTGAGACCACCTAGGAGAGAGGTGAGCTTGGCCCTGGTCGGCGTTCGTGGTTATTTCAAGATAACACGTTTAACGGGATCTTGGTATTTGATCTAAGTTTGGCCACTGGCCTATACGCACTAACCATCTACGCGGGGACAGTTATGGGCACTTGACGTCGTGGTATCAGCCGAAGCCTTCGTGACGTCAGCGACTGAGCGACGCGCGCCAGATTGGACCGTAAGCCTGCTCTTGTATTAAGGGGGCTAGTTCTGCTTCCGGCCGCGTTCGCAACGTGCAGGTGTGCAATGGGCGATGGGCCTAGACCCCTGCGCCATAGGATTTAGACCGACGTGCTGACCTCTCTATAGTGCCTAGGTAGGGCTGCGACATGTTGATCTTCCGAGGCCGGGCATGACCCAGAAAAGTGTGTCCGGACAAAGGGGATCGAGCGTGTTGGGAAATGTGGTGCACCCCTGCAGGGAAGTTAATCTGAATAGTCGTTATCTTCGGTAACAGGATGACTTGGAGTTGTACCTTGACCTTATGACAGCTAGAACCGAATACTTAATAAAACACACCCTTCCAAGTGCTAGATACAACCCGGTGATCGCTCTCCAACAGGGCAACGAGGGGAGGATCGCCGGGTAGGATTATGCTACATGATGCTACTTGGTGAACTTACCATCTACTCTCTTCTACATGCTGCAAGATAGAGATGGCCAGAAGCGTAGTCTTCGACAGGACTAGCTATCCCCCTCTTATTCTGGCATTCTGCAGTTCAGTCCACATATGATACCCTTATTCCATTTTGATACCAATGCATACATATGTAGTGTAGCTCCTTGCTTGCGAGTACTTTGGATGAGTACTCACGGTTGCTTTGCTCCCACTTTTCCCCCTTTCTATACCCGATTGCTGCGACTAGACGATGGAGCCTAGGAGCCAGACGCCACTGTCGATGACGACTACTACTACTCGAGAGGTGCCTAATACTACGTGCAGTCCGCTGACGACGACCAGGAGTAGTTTAGGAGGATCCCAGGCAGGAGGCCTGCGCCTCTTTCGATCCGTATCCCAGTTTGTGCTAGACTTTTTAAGGAATTTTTTTAACTTATGTCTGTACTCAGATATTGTTGCTTTCGCTGACTCATCTATGATCGAGCTCTTGTATTCGAGCCCTCGAGGCCCCTGGCTTGTAATATGATGCTTGTATGACTTATTTTATTTGTAGAGTTGTGTTGTGATATCTTCCCGTGAGTCCCTGATCTTGGTCGTACACGTTTGCGTGTATGATTAGTGTACGATTGAATCGGGGGCGTCACAGCGGTCCACTCTCCCGCAACCCGATGTACCCTCTACTTGAACATGTAGCTTTATGCTTCTTATTATTATCCAATGATGTGTTGCCATCCTATGATGTCTGAGTAGATTTTCGTTGTCCTATCGGTGGTTGATGAATTGCTATGATTGATTTAATTTGCTTGTGGTTATGTTGTTGTCCTTTGGTGCCCATCATATGAGCGCACGCGTGGATCACACCATAGGGGTAGTTGTATGTTGATAGGACTATGTATTGGAGGGCAAGAGTGACGGAAGCTTCAACCTAGCATAGAAATTGATGCATACGGGATTGAAGGCGGACCAATATATCTTAATGCCATGGTTGGATTTTACCTTAATGAACGTTAGTAGTTGCGGATGCTTGCTAATAGTTCCAATCATAAGTGCATAGAATTCCAAGTCAGGGATGACATGCTAGCAGTGGCCTCTCCCACATAAAACTTGCTATCGGTCTAGTAAAGTAGTCAATTGCTTAGGGACAGTTTCGCAACTCCTACCACCACTTTTCCACACTCGCTATACTAACTTTATTGCTTCTTTATCTAAACAGCCCCTAGCTTTTATTTACGAGCTCTTTATTATCTTGCAAATCTATCCAAAAACACCTACAAAGTACTTCTAGTTTCATACTTGTTCTAGGTAAAGCAAATGTTAAGCGTGTGTAGAGTTGTATCGGTGGTCGATAGAACTTGAGGGAATATTTGTTCTACCTTTAGCTCCTCATTGGGTTCGACACTCTTACTTATCTAAAGAGGCTACAATTGATCCCCTATACTTGTGGGTTATCATATGTGAACTTAGAGCTTATCACACCCGATCATCACGTGGTGTCTCGGCACGACGAACTGTCGCAACGATGCATACTCAGGGAGAACACTTATACGTTGAAATTTACTGAGGGATCATATTATAATGCTACCGCCGTACTAAGCAAAATAAGATGCATAAAAGATAAACATGACACACAATCAAAATATGTGACATGATATGGCCATCATCATCTTGTGCCTTTGATCTCCATCTCCAAAGCACCGTCATGATCTCCATCGTCACCGGCTTGACACCTTGATCTCCATCGTAGCGTCGTTGCCGTCTCGCCAACTATTGCTTCTACAACTATCGCTAAAGCATAGTGATAAAGTAAAGCAATTACATGGTGATTGCATTTCATACAATAAAGCGACAACCGTAAGGCTCTTGCCAGTTGCTGATAACTTTTACAAAACATGATTATCTCATACAAGAATGTATATCACATCATGTCTTGACCATATCACATCACAAGAATGCCCTTCAAAAACAAGTTAGACATCCTCTACTTTGTTGTTGCAAGTTTTACGTGGCTGCTATGGGCTTCTAGTAAGAACCGTTCTTACCTACGCATCAAAACCACAATGATCTTTTCATCAAGTGTATTGTTTTAACCTTCAACAAGGACCGGCCGTAGTCAAATTCGATTCAACTAAAGTTGGAGAAACAAACACCCGCTAGCCACCTTTATGCAAAACAAGTTGCATGTCTGTCAGTGGAATCAGTCTCATGAACGTGGTCATGTAAGGTTGGTCCGGGCCGCTTCATCCAACAATACCGCCGAATCAAAATAATACGTTGGTGGTAAGCAGTATCACTATGATCGCCCACAACTCTTTGTGTTCTACTCGTGCATATCATCTACGCATAGACCTGGCTCGGATGCCACTATTGGGGAATGTAGCATGCAATTTCAAAAAATCCTACGATCACGCAATACCTATCTAGGAGATGCACAACAACGAGAGGGGGAGAGTATGTCCACGTACCCTCGTAGACTGGAAGTGGAAGCGTTAGCTTGACGCAATTGATGCAGTCAAACGTCTTCGTGATCCAACTGATCAAGCACCGAACGTACGGCACCTCCGAGTTCTACACGTTTAGCTCGATGACGTCCTTCGAACTCTTGATCCAGCAAAGTGTCAAGGGCGAGTTTCGTCAGCACGACGACGTGGTGACGGGTGATGGTGATGTGATCCGTGCAGGGCTTCGCCTAAGCACTACGATAATATGACCCGAGGAGTAAACTTTGGAGGGGGGCACCGCACACGGCTAAGAGAACAATTGATGTGTTTTGGGGTGCCCTCTCTCTCCCCTATGGCCCATGTTGGCCCATTACTTTCCCCCCGCGGGGTTTCGGTAACCTCCCGGTACTCTGATAAATACCCGAAACACTCCGGAACCATTCCGATGTCCGAATACCATCGTCCAATATATCAATCTTTACATCTCGACCATTTCGATACTCCTCGTCATGTCCATGATCTCATCCGGGACTCCGAACAATCTTCGGTCACCAAAACACAGAACTCATAATACAAATCGTCATCGAACGTTAAGCGTGCAGACCCTACGGGTTCGAGAACTATGTAGACATGACCGAGACACATCTTCGATCAATAACCAACAATGGAACCTGGATGCTCATATTGGTTCCTACATATTCTATGAAGATCTTTATCGGTCAAACCGTAATGACAACATACGTTATTCCCTTTGTCATCGGTATGTTACCTGCCTGAGATTCGATCGTTGATATCTTCATACCTAGATCAATCTCGTTACCGGCAATCTCTTTACTCGTTCCGTAATACATCATCCCGCAACTAACTCATTAGTCACGTTGCTTGCAAGGCTTATCATGATGTGCATTACCGAGAGGGCCCAGAGATACCTCTCTGATACTCGGAGTGACAAATCCTAATCTCGATCTATGCCAACCCAACAAACACCTCCGGAGACACCTGTAGAGCATATTTATAATCACCCAGTTACGTTGTGACGTTTGATAGCACACAAGATGTTCCTCCGGTATTTGGGAGTTGCATAATCTCATAGTCAAAGGAATATGTATAATTCATGAAGAAAGCAATAGCAATAAAACTTAACAATCATTATGCTAAGCTAACGGATGGGTCTTGTACATCACATCATTCTCCTAATGATGTGATCCCGTTCATCAAATGACAAGACATGTCTATGGTCAGGAAACTTAACCATCTTTGATTAACGAGCTAGTCAAGTAGAGGCATACTAGGGTGATCAACACATTTCACATACATCTTTTGGCAATCAAATATGTGGTTTATTGAGTTTTATTCATTCATTTCTTGCTATGAATTGTTGAATTTGTGAATGATAATCATATAAAGAATCATTTACTAGTCATTTGTTTCTTTTGCAGAAAAGTGTGCAAAGGCACTATAAACTTCAAGATCCGGACTAGTGGTTAAGAGAACCAGTCAAGTGAAAAGAAAGAAGAAAGACAGAGGGACTTGTGTGTGAAGAAATGATGCTCCAGGGGACAAGTTAAAGAAGAAAGGGACCTTCTTGTGAAGAAAGAAGAAAAGGAGAAGGGCCAAAATTGCAAAGTGGCAGATCAGAGGAGGGGTCAAAATCTCTAGTGGCTGCCGATCCCCATTGGGCCTGGCATATCTCCATCTCTCTCCCCCGATCCCCTTCTTCTCCACCCTCCGGCCGCCGTCGCGGCCAGGCCGTCGTGGTGGCGCGCCATCCATCCAGTCACCACTCCAATATCCACTCCATCTCCACCACCCGCCGCGCCACCGCGTCATCACCAGCATCCACCAGCACCGATCCATCTCCACGCCGCCGCCAGTGCCACACAGCCATACATCCACTCGATTTGCACCATCCACCACGCCATCACCAGCGCCATCTTCGCCACCATCCACCTGCACCACCATCGGTGCCCAATCCACCACCGCGCCTCCATCAACGCCGCCACCAGAACCGCCTCGCCACCCATCTCCCTGCTGCTCCTCCACCTTTCTTCTTCTCCTAACCCTACTGCTGCTCCTCCACCTTTCTTCTTCTTCTAACCCTACTGCTGCTCTTCTTCTTCCCCGTGCTGCTGTTTTCTTTCTTCTTCCTCACCTCCACGCTACTGCTGCTCCGACAACCCTTCTTCTCCCACGGCGTACTCTGAACCCCATACTGCTGGTGCTTTCCTCAGCGCCTCTACACTGCTGCTACTCCTTTCCCCTGCTGCCTCTTCTTCCCAAACCTTGCTGCCGCTCCTTCTCTGAACCTACTGCTACTCTTTCTCTGAACCTACTGCTGCTGCTCCTCCGCTCAACTCCCCCAACTTGCTGCTGCTGTTTCTCTCTCTCTCTCTCTAATTTCTGTAATCTTGAGTAGTATAATGTTCAGTATTTTGTAATGTTTAGAATTGAGATTTGTATGGCATGTGTTGTTCAGATTTGTCTAGTAGTACTGTTCAATATATGTGCTCTGTTTATCAACTAGTGATTTGTAAGAACCTAGCTTACTTGTCTATTTTTGTGCTGTTTGTGCTCTCTGTCAAGTGAGTAGTTTGAACATCTTTAATTCTTAGTCCTTGTGTTCGCTATGTACGTGTGAATATATATATGCTTGTGATGTGAAGTACTTATGTTCTTGTCCCTTGATCTTAATTCTTCTCTTTCATACTAGTTGTTGAACATATATGTGTTGTTGTCTTGTAGTTTTCCTTATTTCTCTTGTTAGCATGTGCTAGTATTTTAGTTCCCAAAGTAAAACAAATAAAACACCAAAAATATAGTGAGTACATTTTATTTGTCAAGGATTTTCTGGTACAAACTTGCTTTACTTTCGTTTGTCTTGCGATATCAAAAACCTTTCCGTCTGATCTAGCTTTAGCCGAGCACGACTGTCGTCGCCTAGTCCCTGTGGGGAACACGACACTCGCAGTTTTGGGCGTAAAAACCCCACTGTACTTACAATCGATCATTTTGGCGCCGTTGCCGGGGACTAGCGTCGAGCGATTGTGTTAGGCTATAGACTAGGTTTTTCTTGTTTTTCCCTTTGTGCTATATGTGTGATATATCTCTAACCCCTAACCCTTGTTCAAGTTATTTTCTCTTTCTTTGCTTGGTCATTCTGCAGTTTATTGCATCTTCTCAAATATGGCTTACTATTCAGATCATCAAGCTTTTGCGAGCAACACTACAAACAGCACAGAAAGTATTCAAGACTTGATAAGTAAGATTTCCCATCGATTAGATGATTTAGCTTGGCAGCGAGAAATAGTTTTTGAGGATAGGCCTAGCTCTTATGATCCTTATTCTAGAGGCTATCCTTATGTTGCTCCTACTTGCCATATTTGTGGATTTCAGGGCCATTCACCCGCTGAATGTCAGTGTGGTTACTCTCACCCTCCCGATTGTTATGGCCTGAGCTTCGCCCCACAGCCTAGCTCATACCAAAACAATTACTCATATGAGTGGCCTGAAAACCAGAATATGTCATACAGGAGCAACAACCTTGAGATCTCACCGTTTGCTTCTAGTAATCATATGCAGGGATTTAGGTATGAAGAGGAGAGCAACAACTATGCACCACAACAATTCTATTCACCTCCTACTCATATACCTCAACACCTGGAGATGTTGCCAATGGAGTTAAATGGTCCTCCATTTGGTCAACCAACACCTTCGACACAAGTGCCCACACAAGATGATTTTGATGATATAGACAAGCTCACATTGCTTAGTCTCGAGTTCACTTGGAGTGCTAAAGATGATCCAATTAGGCCGGTGATACTAGACGAAATGAAGAAGATCAAAAGTGGAAAAGAGCTAGTGGAAGAAGTAAGGAAAATTGAGAAGAATATCAATGCTGGCAGCACTATTTCTTCACAGCTAGAGCTAAGTATTCCTGGGATATCCCTTGATACATGTGAGGTTCCAACACCTTCACATTCAGCTGAGCAAGATAGCGAGAGTCCAGAGGAAGAGATACTTCATATCCGAGAAGAAATACTCGAAGCCAAGGAACAAGATGATCAAGAGCTGCAATTCCAAAGTGATCAAGTTGAAGATTCATCATCTACTACTCCTGAAGAAGTACAAGAAGCTATTGTAGATGAAGATGAAGAACTTGAGATTCATTGGCCTATTGTCATACATGAGCGTGAGGTGTCAGGTTTACCCAATCCTCTTGATGACATGCTCCCTTATGGTTTCTTTGCTTC
Source organism: Triticum aestivum (assembly GCF_018294505.1). Taxonomy (NCBI): domain Eukaryota; kingdom Viridiplantae; phylum Streptophyta; class Magnoliopsida; order Poales; family Poaceae; genus Triticum; species Triticum aestivum. The sequence continues at coordinate 179,187,887 of NC_057800.1, read as the reverse complement.
TATTTTGCATTGCATGATACCATCAATTAAGCAAGACTTGAAAAAATGTTTGCTTGAACATGATCATACATACTCTGTTATTGGCATTTCTCTCATTTATGATGATGACACTTATTTTCCCCATGCTAGTCTGGAGCTTAATGATTCATATCATCCTCAAGCTAGCACTGAGCTTACTGATTTATACCATCCTAAACATGTGCTTTATAGCTATGCTTATGTAATTGGACACTCGATTGATGACTTGGAGGGTATTATCCCTACCGCTTGCATTGTATCATTTGTGGAGTGTTCTTTCAGGTTTTTTCTACTGCACCATTTACTACATGCTGACCAGGTTCCAGGTGACATCCCTTGGGACCCCGGTGGATTCAAGGCATGGTGACGAGGAGAAGCAAGGAGCACACACGAAGAAGAGTGAAGCTGGAGCATGCATGAGGAAGCAAAAGGAGAGGAGTCGCAATGCACGAGGATGTGAGAGTGATCGAGCGAGACCTACATCATATAATCCCAGTGAGCTGTTTCATGACCCCAATCTGAATACCATCATACATTATACATGCTGTAATCAACTGCTATTTGGGTCGCTTGAGCAATTTCTTAAATATCGTCCCACTGAATTTTACCTTCGACATAGGGTGATTGATGTGAATATGTGAACTGAGTGTTGAATGCCTTGTAAACTAGTGATCTATACAATGCTTGCTTTGCTGAAAGTAGTGGAAGCTATTAGTTTTGAGTGCTCAAATCCCTAGTACACTAGAAAACTTAATCATTTTCTGCATTTACTATGATACACCTAGATCACCATGTTTAGATGCTGAATTTGTGCTAAGTGTGTTCCCATTGAGAGCAATTACCTAACCACTATGGATTAGCATGCTATGTTCCCTGGATCGGTAGCATGTGAACCAGACATGGAGAAGTGATGATTCCTGTTTTTGTGCTTATGTGTTGTCCATTTAAGATAGGTAATAATGAATAAATAAGTCTGGTCTACCTACAGTAGCATGTCATGTTCCCTAGATCGGTGGCATGTGAAATCTGGTAGCTTGGACAGTAATAAATAAATAAAAATGTAATTGTCGAACCAGGTGTATACCATGTTCTCTGGATCGGTGGTATGTTCCTTTGGGGAGACAAACAAAAAAACTAACTAATAATTGGTCGAGCCAGGTGTATACCATGTTCTCGGGATCGGTGGCATGTTCCTTTTGTAAGACTGATAAAATATTATCATTACTTTCTTCAAATTCAATAAGTGGTTCAACCACAAAGTTATATTTTTGTAAATAAGATATTTAATTCCAGTTCTTTTTGTTCTCGGAATCATGCTCTCTTTAGGAACCATTTGGCGCAGTCATCGTTTAAACCTGTTGATCCTCTTTTATCATTGTAAAAGTTTAAAATGGTCATGCTTACTAGTATCCTACTGCTTTGTAGCACTCTTAACCATCAATTTTCACTAGCTAAGTCCAAAGCATGCATTGTTTGGAGATCTATTTTACCAGGACATGCTTTACTCAGCTCACTGTTCATATTCTTGCTCTTGTCATCTACCTTTGCTTGAGGACAAGCAAAGATTTAAGTGTGGGGGAACTTGATCAACACATTTCACATACATCTTTTGGCAATCAAATATTTGGTTTATTGAGTTTTATTCATTCATTTCTTGCTATCAATTGTTGAATTTGTGAATGATAATCATATAAAAAATCATTTACTAGTCATTTTTTTGTTTTGCAGAAAAGTGTGCAAAGGCACTATAAACTTCAAGATCCGGACTAGTGGTTAAGAGAACCAGTCAAGTGAAAATAAAGAAGAAAGACAGAGGGACTTGTGTGTGAAGAAATGATGCTCCAGGGGACAAGTTAAAGAAGAAAGGGACCTTCTTGTGAAGAAAGAAGAAAAGGAGAAGGGCCAAAATTGCAAAGTGGCAGATCAGAGGAGGGGTCAAAATCCCTAGCGGCTGCCGATCCCCATCGGGCCTGGCATATCTCCATCTCTCTCCCCTGATCCCCTTCTTCTCCACCCTCCGGCCGCCGTCGCGGCCAGGCCGTCGTGGCGGCGCGCCATCCATCCAGTCACCACTCCAATATCCACTCCATCTCCACCACCCGCCGTGCCACCGCGTCATCACCAGCATCGACCAACACCAATCCATCTCCACGCCGCCGCCAGCGCCACACAGCCATCCATCCACTTGCTTTGCACCATCCACCACGCCATCACCAGCGCCATCTTCGCCACCATCCACCTGCACCACCATCAGCGCCCAATCCACCACCGCGCCTCCATCAACGCCGCCACCAGAGTCGCCTCGCCACCCATCTCCCTGCTGCTCCTCCACCTTTCTTCTTCTCCTAACCCTACTGCTGCTCCTCCACCTTTCTTCTTCTTCTAACCCTACTACTGCTCTTCTTCTTCCCCTTGCTGCTGTTTCCTTTCTTCTTCCTCACCTCCATGCTAATGCTGCTCCGACAGCCCTTCTTCTCCCACGGCGTACTCTGAACCCCATACTGCTACTACTTTCCTCAGCGCCTCTACATTGCTGCTACTCCTTTCCCCTGCTGCCTCATCTTCCCAAACCTTGCTACCGCTCCTTCTCCGAACCTACTGCTACTCTTTCTCTGAACCTACTGCTGCTGCTCCTCCGCTCAACTCCCCCAACTTGCTGCTGTTGTTTCTCTCTCTCTCTCTCTAATTTCTGTAATCTTGAGTAGTATAATGTTCAGTATTTTGTAATGTTTAGAATTGAGATTTGTATGGCATGTGTTCAGATTTGTCTAGTAGTACTGTTTAATATAAGTGCTCTGTTTATCAACTAGTGATTTGTAAGAACCTAGCTTACTTGTCTATTTTTGTGCTGTTTGTGCTCTCTGTAAAGTGAGTAGTTTGAACATCTTTAATTCTTAGTCCCTGTGTTAGCTATGTACGTGTGAATATATATATATATATATATATATATATATATATATGCTTGTGATGTGAAGTACTTCTGTTCTTGTCCCTTGATCTTAATTCTTCTCTTTCATACTAGTTGCTGAACATATATGTGTTGTTGTCTTGTAGTTTTCCTTGTTTCTCATGTTAGCATGTGCTAGTATTTTAGTTCCCAATGTAAAACAAATAAAAACACCAAAAATATAGTGAGTACATTTTATTTGTCAAGGATTTTCCGGTACAAACTTGCTTTACTTTCGTTTGTCTTGCGATATCAAAAACCTTTCCGTCTGATCTAGCTTTAGCCGAGCACGACTGTCGTCGCCTAGTCCCTGTGGGGAACAGTACACTCGCAGTTTTGGGCGTAAAAACCCCACTGTACTTACAATCGATCATAGGATCACATTGTTTTGTCTATGTATTCACACATGCATAAAGTTTCCGGTTAATACAATTCTAGCATGAATAATGAACATTTATCATGACATAAGGAAATATAAATAACAACTTTATTATTGTCTCTAGGTAATATTTCCTTCAAGAACCCTAATTAAGCAACCAAAAAAATAAAAAAGAGGATATAAGCATACATGGATAAGAAGAAAACAACTCAAAGACATAGAAAAAAACGAAAAAAATACATTTTCTTCATTGCCATCCGCATCTCCTCCTATTATAACCATTTTTAGCTTGCGGGGGAAATACAAGAGAAAAACATAGTTTGAAGATGCGCAAACAAACTAGAAAAAACATAAAAGGTTGCTTTGATTTGCAGCCCTCTACGCATAAGCAGGACACCTGGTGCAAAAACTGAAGAACCTGTCGACAGCCAACTACTATAGTGATGCATCCAACTGGGCAATAAACCTTGTGCAACTGGACAGCATATAAGCCAACTAGTTTCAATAAGGAAAGTAATAACTAGGCAGAGAAATAGTTAGCTAAAGGCAGCCAGCTGAGTATGATAACTTGTGCAACTGGGACAAACAAAAGAAGTACTAGGACAAAAGAAATGCATAGCCAACTATAATATATGGACAAGTAGGTGCACCAGCAGGGCGTCTATGGGGCAACTCGAACACAAAAGTAGAGCGACTTTGTGCAACTCAACAGCATATAGACACCCAACCTAGTACAAAATAGGAAGCAACCTAAGCATGACAACTAGTGCAAAAATGCAAAACATGTCCACAACTAACTAGTATATGGATGCAGCCAACTAATCAGACAACTTGTGCAACTGAACAATGTATAGACAGCCAACCTAGCACAAAACAACAAGTCAACTAAGCAAGGCAACTAGTGCCCAATGTAGAGCACATGGACAACCAACTAATATAGTGATGCAGCCAACTCAGCAGGCAACTTGTGCAACTGAACAGCGTGTAGACAACCAACTAGTACAAACAGTAAGCCAACTGACAAAGACAACTGGTTCAACTGCAGAGCATATGGACAGCCAACTACTATATGGATGCAGCCAACTGGGAGAATTTTGTGCAACTAATCAGAAATCTCTACCTATACAACAAGTTCAATCAGCCATTGCATTGCACATAGCATTGCGCACATCTAACAACAACATAGAATTGGACATAGAACTTGGAGAAGGACTAGGAGAAATCATGAACAGATCTCAAACCCCTGCCCCTTAACAGCAACAACCTGGACAACGAACAACCACTCTCCATCGCCCTAAAATCGCACAACGGGTGCCCTGGACGTGCGTCCCATGCTAGCTTTCGAACACCGTAGCAAAACAAGTACCCGTGCCCTACCCAACTACACCACTGTGCCGTAGTTGCCGACCACAGTTGCGGGCGTGCTACCAGAGAAAAGGCTCAACTGCATCACAGGGAGAGATGTGCTAAATTGACCATAAGTTGGAGCAGTTCGCATTGTTCGAACCCTAGGAATCACCCCCCTAACATTCTAGCGGATCCGTGACCCAGCGAGATGGAGGGAGGAAGGACAACAAGGAGAAGCAGAGCATACCTTCGACGCTGACGAGCACCAACGATTCCGTCCGCGGAGAGACACCCGTGAGCCCCCCGCTAACTTGATGACTCCACCGCGCCTCCCCCGTATTGTGCCCCGTTCAGTTGAGAGGCCAGGCGAGGACAAAGACTGAATGGGGAGAATGGGGAGAGAGCACCGACGCGAGTGATTTCAGGCACCAATTTCAAAACCGCCGCCCACGACCACCTCTCCTCTCTCTTTTATCGCTTACAGGTGGGCCTCCATCACGTTCGAATGGGGACAAAACCGCCCCATGACCGCGGGCGGGGCCAATCAGACCATGTGGCACCTGGCGGATGGGGGCGCGATCCGTGGTGCGATCGTGCGGCGAGGACGCGGCCGCCCGGTTCTGTTAATTAGTGTGCACGCACATTGAAGGTTTTAGGTACAAATTTACACACTCCACGGGGCGACATGGGCCAGCACAACTCCTAGACATTGGCATACCATTTTTTCACCGCGTGTTTTGCTTTGTTTTTGTTCAGCCGATTTTTCTTTCTTGACTTTCATACGTGTGTGGATGTTATTATTATGTTTTCCCTATAATCTTTTTTAAGGAAATTGTGTATGCATTTTTTATTTTTTGAATAATTTTAAAATTCATGGTAATTTCCGTAACTTATGAATGTTTTTAAATTTTGCAGACATTTTTAAAACACAAAAAAATCGTAAACATATGTAAAAAATAAAATTACATCATTGTTTTTAAAATCTTGAGAACATTTTTGAATTTTATGAACATTTCTGGAAACAAAGAAACTAGACGAAAACCAATACTACATAAGACGTATAGAAGGCTGAATGTCCCGCCATTTGACCGAAAATGTTGAAAGCGCGAGATAGGTTGGCCCACCCACACTCTCTGAGGGCTATTATCTCTGCTATCAAAGGGTACTAGTCCATAGTCATTTTCATTTTGTTAGTTTCACGTCCAACCATTAATGACTAAAAATCGGTCGAGTTATCTCTTACCCAATATATGTGGGTGGTCCACAACTGCAATTAATTAACTATACATGCATTTAATTACACATGTTAATTAACCAGACATTAACTTATGGTATACTCAATAAATTCTATAATAGGATGGATGGATGTGTGCATAAGAATCAGTATGGGTTCAGAAAATCTAGAACAATCCAGGATTGTCTTGCTTGGACTTTTGAGTATATTCATGAGTGCAATCAGTCTAAAAAGCCCATCATTCTGCTTAAGCTAGATTTTGAAAAGGCTTTTGATTCTATCCAACATGAGGCAATTCTAAATATAATTGTAGCAAAAGGTTTTGACAACACATGGATCACATGGATTAAACAGTTGTTGTCCTCTGGAACTTCCTCTGTTCTGCTTAATGGTGTACCTGGTAACCATTTTAAATGCAAGTGTGGAGTAAAGCAGGGAGACCATATTTCTCCTTTGCTTTTTGTTATTGCTGCAGATCTCTTGCAGACAATGATTAATGATCTACTGCAGCAGGGTTTGATAACTAGGCCATTGCAACCCATGATCCTGATTTCCTTGTTGTTCAGTATGCTGATGATACACTGCTTTTTTTAAATGCTGAAAGGGGTCAATTGAAGGCACTGAAATCAGTGCTCTGTTCTTTCTCAAAGGCAACTGGTCTCCAGATCAACTTTCATAAATCTTCCATGTATCCTATTAATGTGAATGATCCTGATGCTACAGATCTAGCTGCTTTTTTGGCTGAAATTTAGGCACTGCCAGTGGGGACTACCAGACCCAAAATTGTTGACCTTCTTCCCCTAGTGGACTACATGGAAAGAATGATGACATCTAGTTCTTGGTTTTTTCCTCAAGGGAGCATATTACAATTGGTGAACTCTGTCATTTCTTCCTTGCCTATTTTCTTCCTTTGCAGTTTGTCAATTCCTTATGGTATTCTGAAGCAGTTGGAAAGGATTCAGAGGTAGTGTTTATGGAGGAAATTTGGTCAGGAGAGGGGACACTCCATGGCTTCCTGACCACTTGTTTGTAGATCCAAGTCCAAGGGTGGTCTTGGAATCTTAAACCTTGGTTTGCAAAATTATGCTCTTCTTCTTAAGCATCTCAATAAATTCTATAAGAGGATGGATGTGCCATGGGTTCATTTGGTTTGGGATTCTTACTATTACCAATGGGTCCCCCATGATACTACACTGTGTGGATCCTTTTGATGGAGAGATGTCTGCAAATTAATGGATAAATTCAGAGCAGTTACTTCTGTTGATGTTCAAAGTGGAGATACGGTACTGTTCTGGTCTGATTATTAGCAAATTGGGAACAATTGCATTCCTCTTCAAGATCGTTTTCCTAGGATTTATTCCTTCTGCCTCCACAAAAACCCCTCAGTCAGGGAAGTATTTCAGGCTAATAATTTCCAAGAGCTATTTTACTTGCCTCTATCTGAGCAAGCCTTCCAAGATCTACAACAGATCTCGTCCTTGATGGAATTTTCCAATTGGACAGTGACTGCCATGATTCTTGGGGGTGGAGGCATGGTAAAAATTCTGAATATACTGCAAAGAAGTTTTATGACTTTGCTTATCAACCAATTGTAGCAAATCCCATTCTGGGTGGGTCTGGAAGAGCTGCTGCACCATGTCGATCAAAATGTTTGCCTGGCTAGTCATAATGGACAGGGTTAACACCAAGGACATGATCCAACGGAGGCATTGGAAGATTAATGATGGGCCTGAATGTGTACTGTGTCCAATTGGGACTCTTGAGGACAGAAACCACCTTTTTCCAGCGCAGCTTTAGTGTCAGGGTGTGGATTTATCTACAAATTGTTTGGAAGGATTGTGATGAGAAGGTGGAAATTACTTGGCATGCCAGAAATGATTTCAACAAACCTTTCTGTGGGGAAGTGGTCTTCATTGCTTGGTGGAATATTTGGAGAGTCATGAATGACAGAGCTTTCAGGAACATTCGACCTTCTTTCAGGGCATGGAAGAATGGCTTCATTCATGATCTAATGCTCCTCTCCCATAGAATCAGAAGGAAATATAGAGATGCCTTGCTTAAGTGGATTGATTTCCTACCTCCTTTAGGAGATTTTTATTTGGGTGTAATGCTGTAATTATTAGGTATAGTATCCCCCCCATTCTCCATTGTATAGCTCTTTTTATCTTTCTGTAGTTTCCTTTTTTTGTTTCTTTCTTTTCCTCATCTTGGGGAATCCTTGTTTTGGTGCTCTTTTATTAATAAAATGCTGTGGGGGCAAGCCCTACAGTCTTCAAGGTCAAAAAAACTTATGGAGAGTATCATCGAGCGTTCGACCGGGGATCATGTTAATTATGAGAGTACTATCAATCTCTTTGACGAAAGTATCATGTTAATTATGAATGGTATCAATATTTGGACGAAACGATCACGTTAATTATGAAAAGTGTCATCGAGCATTGGATGGGAGGATCACCATAATATTGAAAAATATCATATAGAATCAAGGAATTTAGTTGCACGTTGATATTAGGCAAAACATTAATTGCATTTAATACTAGATAGGATGTCAGTTATGTGTTAATAACTTGAATAGTCTATATTTGGTATGTTATTTTTGCAAGTTAAACATGTTGAGCGCTAGCCATTGGAGCAATATAGGTTGTTGGATTGACATTGTTTGATGACTGAGATTTGTTTGATCTGCCTCTTTGAGTCTTTTTATATTGGTATAGATATAATTGTATGTCCCTATTGTAACGCACTTGCAATTAGCTAGTCACTTTAAATGGTGAATAAGAGCTTCCCTCTCTTCTCCCCACATGAGAAGAGCCATGTTCCACGCGCAACACGCTGGATGTTGCGCTGGAGAGGTAGCAACCCTACATCCCTCGGCTCTTGGGCCGACCGGTATAGCAGGGTTGTTACCTATATCGTTGCTAGGCTGGCCTTTTTTTAGCCCGCATGGATTTTGAAAATGACCAAGAATATAAAAATATGTCAGGATTTAAAAGTTCTCAAATTTTAAAAAATGTTCCAAAATTTTGATTTTCTTTGAAATTTTAAAAATATAGTTGCAAATTTGAAAAGAATATCCATGAATCCTACAAAATGGAAAACAAATTCTCGAATGTACGGAAAATGCACCAGACTTTAAAGTAATTGTTCAATATTTTTTAAAATCATTATTTTTTTAAAATAAATAAAATTGTAACAAGTGTTCACGAATTTATAAAATAGTCTTACTTCTAGGGGAGTTGAAATAATTTTCTTGGTTTTAGCAAAGGAAAAGGATAGAACATAAATAAAACCGAGAAAAAGTAAAAGGGGGAAACTAACAAAAAGTAAAGAAAGGAGGAAGAAAAGAAAACCATGTAAACCGGAAAAAAAAACTAAATCAAAGTGCAGCAAACGAAAAAAAATCAAGAACGTGTTTGCTCGACACACCCGTCCTACAAGTAGAATAGGGATTGCGCTTCGTGATAAAATTAGTTTTTTAGGTGAACGAGGGACTTTATTCATAGTTACAAACATGAGGTATACAAGTAATTTTGACAATTATCCCTAGCCACAAATGGTGTCCTACAGCCTCTTGGTTCTCGAAATGCAAATAGACACTAGCAAAACCCTTGCTCCTCCGATTGATCTCACTCATAATCAAATCATGAGGTTTGTAGTCCCCTTGCTGATATTGTATAACTTCAATGCAATCGTACGCAATAATTAGGTGTGTGAGATTGAGGTACCGAGCAATGCGAGTGCCTCATTGCATGCATGTGCTTCCATGCTAGCTCAGTCAACTAGGCCATCAAAGACAACAACTAAAGCTCCCACGAAGCGACCCTCCTCCTCCCTACTAGCAGACACCTATACACCCATGTTGCAATGGCGAGATAGCCCACCATAAGAGTTTATTTTTGCAGCTTCTCCCTCGGGTGAAATCTATATACGTGAAGGAAATATGCCTTAGAGGCAATAATAAAGTTGTTATTATATATTTCCTTATTCATGATAAAAGTTTATTATTCATGCTAGAATTGTATTGATTGGAAACTTAAATACATGTGTGAATACATAAACAAATACTGTGTCCCTAGTAAGCCTCTACAAGACTAGCTTGTTGATCAAAGATAGTTAAGGTTTCCTAACCATAGACATGTGTTGTCATTTGATAACGGGATCACATCATTAGGAGAATGATGTGATGGACAACACCCATCCGTTAGCTTAGCATAATGATCGTTCAGTTTATTGCTATTGTTTTCTTCATGTGAAATATTTATTCCTTCGACTAGGAGATTATGCAACTCCCGAATACCAGAGGGATACCTTGTGTGCTATATAACATCACAACGTAAATGGGTGATCATAAAGATGCTCTACAGGTATCTCTAAAGGTGTTTGTTGAGTTTGCATAGATTGAGATTAGGATTTGTCACTCTGAGTATCGGAGAGGTATCTCTGGGCCCTCTCGGTAATACATATCATAAGCTTGCAAGCAAATGACTAAGGAGTTAGTCACAAGGTGATGTATTACTAAATGAGTAAAGAGACTTGCCGGTAACGAGATTGAACTAGGTATGAAGATACAGACGATCGAATTTCAGCCAAGTAACATGCCGATGGACAAGGGGAATTATGTATGTTGTCATAACGGTTCAATCGATAAAGATATTCGTAGAATATGTAGGAGCCTGCTACTTTTTGAGCTTGCATTGGTTTTTCCCTTCAAGAGGAAAGGGTGATGCAGCAAAGTAGAGATAAGTATTTCCCTTAGTTTTGAGAACCAAGGTATCAATCCAGTAGGAGACAACGCACAAGTCACTGAATACCTGCACAAACAAACAACAACTTGCACCCAACGCGATGAAGGGGTTGTCAATCTCTTCACAGTTACTTGCAAAGTGAGATCTGCAGAGATAGATAAACGGTAAAGTAATATTTTTGGTATTTTTGGTTTATATATCAGAAAATAAAAGATTGCAAAATAGTAGATCAGAAACTAATATGAAAGAAAATAGACCTTATATGATGGAAAATAGACACGGGGCCATAGGTTTCACTAGAGGCTTCTCTCAAGATAACAAATAATACGGTGGGTGAACAAATTACTATCGAGCAATTGATAGAAAAGCGCAAAGTTATGACGATATCTAAGTCAATGATCATGAATATAGGCATCACTTCCATGTCATGTAGACCGAAACGATTCTGCATCTACTACTATTACTCCACACATCGATCGCTATCCAGCATGCATCTGGAGTATTAAGTTAATAAAGAATGGAGTAATGCATTAAGCAAGATGACATGATGAAGAGGAATTAACTCAAGCAATATGATGAAAACCCTATCTTTTTATCCTCGATGGCAACAATACAATACGTGCCTTGCTGCCCCTACTATCACCGAGAAAGGACACCGCAAGATTGAACCCAAAGCTAAGCATTTATCACATTGCAAGAAAAACCAATCTAGTTAGCCAAACCAAACCGATAGTTCGAAGAGAATTACAAAGATATCTAATCATGCATAAACTAATTGAGAGGAGATTCAAATAATATTCATAGATAAGCTGATCATAAGTCCACAATTCATCGGTTCTTGGCAAGCACACCGCAAAAGAGTATTACCTCGAATAGATCTCCAAGAATATCGAGGAGAACATGGTATTGAGAATAAGAGAGAGAGAAGAAGCCATCTAGCTACTAGCTATGGACCCATAGGTTTGAGGTAAACTACTCAGGCTTCATCGGAAGGGCAATAGAGTTGATGTAGAAGCCCTCCGTGATCGAATCCCCCTCCGGCAGGACGCCAAAAAAGGTCCCTAGATGGGTTCTCACGGGTACATAAGGTTGCGGCGGTGGAAAAGTGTTTTCATGGCTTGTTTTGGTGGTTTGGGGACATAAGAGTATATATAGGCGAAAGAATTAGGTCAGGAGGTGCACGAGGGGCCCACAAGGGTGGGGGGCGTGCCCTCCGTCCTTGTGGCTGCCTCGTGGCTCCTCCGACTTCATATCCAAGTCTCCTAGTTGTCTTCTGGTCCAAGAAAAATCATCACGGAGGTTTTATTCCGTTTGGACTCCGTTTGGTATTCCTTTTCTGCGATACTCAAAAACAGGGAAAAACAGGAACTGACACTGGGCTCTATGTTAATAGGTTAGTCCCCAAAATAATATAAAATAGCATATTAATGCATATAAAACAACCAAAATAGATAATATAATAGCATGGAACAATAAAAATTATAGATACATTGGAGACGTATCAAGCATCCCCAGGATTTATTCCTGCTCCTCCCCGAGTAGGTAAATGATAAAAACATAAATTTTGCTATGGAATGTTACCTAATATATTTATCCATGTAATATCTTTATTGTGGCATGAATGTTCAGATCCTTATGATTCAAAACAAAAGTTTAATATTGACATAAAAACAATAATACGTCAAGCATACTAACAAGGCAATTATGTCTTCTCAAAATAACATGGCCAAAGAAAGCTTATCCCTACAAAATCATATAGTCTGGCTATGCTCCATCTTCATCACACAAAATATTTAAATCATGCACAACCCCGATGACAAGCCAAGCAATTGTTTCATACTTTTGATGTTCTCAAACTTTTTCAACTTTCACGCAATACATGAGCATGAGCCATGGACATAGCACTATAGGTGGAATAAAAGGTGGCTGTGGAGAAGACAAAAAGAAGGATATAGTCTCACATCAACTAGGCGTATCAACGGGCTATGGAGATGCCCATCAATAGATATCAATTTGAGTGAGTAGGGATTGCCATGCAACAGATGCACTAGAGCTATAAGTTTATGGAAGCTGATGCGGAGCATCCCATGATCATCCCCATGGACGCACCTACACCTCCAACGACACCACTTGGACCAATGACAAGAGCCCGAGCCAAGGCTATCGAAGATAAGGTGAACTCACTCCTCTCTGAACTTCCACATTCTATGCATGAGACATGGCTACTACCTAAGTCCGAGTTGTTGTGCATGATTAGGTACAAAGAGGACCCTCCCGAGGATGCACATGAAGATGTACAAGTCCCCAAGTTCACGGATGAAGAGAACCATCGGAAGGAGTCAAGTACACCTCCCAGGCCACGGACATCTGGCCGCAACCCCGGATGTCCGGCCCATGGAGCTCCTACCACCATAGTTGCGCATCCGCCAGAAGCTATAGGCCCCGGACATCCGGCCTCGCCAGCCCGGACATCCGGCCTTTCCCGTGCCCCGGATATCCGGCCACCAGCCTGAAAATCCGGACCCCTCCGAACTCGAGAGCAACAAAGCCCACCACTCCAGCCCGGACATCCGGCGTCGCGTGAAAGCCCGGACATCCGGCCCGACGCCCGGACGTCCGGCCTCCCTTGTCTGCGCATAGTGAAGGGCCGAGGCCCGTGTACCCCTTCTCCCCCTAGACTATATATACTCCATCTCATCCAACTTTCTATGTTTAGCGTTGGTTTAGCTCATTTTAAGAGATAGAGCTTTGCTCATCCACATCGGATCTAATCCTCGTGAGAGACCACGGCCTCTTCGGAGAAGATCCCTTTGGATTCAAGACCTCCTTGCGGAGAAGAACATCAAGACCTCCTCATGGAGAAGACCGTTACCCTTGTATCATCCTTGGTTGATTGTGTACCGTGTGAACCCTCTGTATTCGAGGATCTAGCACATGTGTAACTTGTTCTTGTTGGTTTAGTGTTTTTCTTGTGTTTCCCCCGTGTTTTCCATCGTTTCCCTCCTTGTGTTCTTCGTGTTCTTCGCAGGATCTTCTCCTCTTGTGAAAGATCGGGCTATAGGGTTCCTACCCTACATCATCTTGGTATCATGATCCACGTTGATCATGATTTCGGAGCCTCCCCCTTTGTTTTCTAGCCTAATTTTGCTGAGTTCTTCCCCGATTTCGAAGATGCCCACCAAAATAGCCCCAATTTTTTTTGCGATTTGTTGGTGTGATGAAGTTTTGTTGGATTTGATCCGCGGATTTCGTGTGTTGCAGGTAGATCTAGCTTCCCATCAACTTTTCCCCAATTTCCATCCACAAATTTTAGCCGAATTTTGCCCGGATTTGACCTCTCCTCACGACCTTCTTCGAATCCATCCACGGATCCAGAGCGCGGACATCTGGCCCGATAGCGCGGACATCCGGCGCCCCGGACATCCGGCCACAACCCCGGACGTCTGCCCCCTGGCATCACCACTTCCTCTCCACCACCCGTTTTCGTCATTTTCCCCAAATTTTGTTCCGGTGCCCACATATACTTCTGCATACCTCCACCACTTCCGCATAGCCCCACCATATACCACATACACAACCACCGCGTACCAACTTCAACTCCGACAATTTTGGTCCAATTTTGCTTTGAGAATTTGAGTTGTGATACTGTGTCCTACTTGTGTTTCGGCTATTTAGGTTTGGTTCGACATCAACATCACCGCCGCTCATCTTCGCCACGGACGCGTCATCAACAATGACCACCTCGACTACATTTTGCTATTCAGTCCACCATTTTGACACCATACCGTCCGCAAGAAACAGTAACCTCGTCTTGGTATTGGACATATCACTCTTGCCATTACATTGATAGCCATCATAGCCTTACTCCTTTGCGCTGCTTACCCATCGAGACTAGCCATTGAGTATTGCTGGCAATAATACTTGTGCACATTGGTGATCATACTTCCCATAGCATACATACGTCATTGTTGCATATATTGGTATCATCTCTTGTGTCACAAAGTTGTCATCGCATACACAATTGCTATCTTGGTTCGTCAAGCATTGCATGAGAAAAGAGCTCAAACATCAAAGAGCCAAACAAGCTTTTAAGCAAAGAGGAAAGATAAGAAAAGAGCTTTTAAGCAAGAACCATAGCATCATACAACATTAAGATTGTCATACTAGATCATCTTGGATCATATCATCGAAACACCTTGCATAGAGCATACTTGGGATAGAAGTCATTGCATTTTTTCTAAGTAGGTTTTGCAAAAGTTCTTTGTATCCGCTTATTGTGCAATCGTGCTAGCGTCTCTCTAGTGTTGTGCAACAAGAGCATTTTTGTGGATTCCACATTTTCGCTCATCCTTGGTTGCCCAACCCCACTTACCTTTTGCGTGTGTGTTTCCGTGTACCTTATATGCTTGGTCTACTTGTTACATTGCATCTTGCGAATCTTTTACAACATTATTGAAGCTCACTTACAATTGCATCAAATTTTGTGCCACCGTCCTAACCAAGCTCCACCATAAGCTTTTACTTGTGTAGGTGTGAGAAACCGACAAGAGCTAGTACCAATTGTGCTATTCCCTTGTCCTACATTGGAGTGATCATCAATCCACTTTCAACTTTGGTCAAGGTACATTTGGTATTCGTTCTTCCCTTTCTACCACTCACATTTTTCTTGGAATGATGGATAGGCCATGTACTTCTACCAACCCACTCCTCATTGAGCACGACGACCACATGAACTCCTACGTCACCAAGAGCCACCTCTTTGGTGCACAACATGCTTTGCATCAAGAGCAACAAGCTATGAGTGAACGCATTGACAACCTCGCCGCCGACTTGTGACTTTCCGAGCAACATACAAGGGACTACTTCGACCACAAGCTTGACGATCACAAGCAAGAGAATGACGCTGTAACATCCCAAATTTTCAATTTGGAATGTTATACATAGTCATCCATGCATTTCATATTTTATTCGCATTTTGTCTCGCGATCCTCGAAATTCTAAGCAACTCAAGGACCCTCGGAGAGAGTTGGGGATTTCCCGATTTTCAAATTTGATCTTTATCTAATCTTGAAACGAGGATTTTTGGTTTTAATTATTTTCTCTCCAAAAAAATATTTCACATATATGAGAGGAGATAATATGACTTCTCCAAGATAATTGAAATATTGGAGGAAAAATATTAAAATCAAATAATTGCTTTATTTGGATTTTATTGCAATTTTGTTTGCATTAGAAAAATTGCACGTTTTCCAAAATTGCATTTTAGGGCCAAGAAAATGTTCATCTCGTTCTAAATATTTTATTTAGACGGTGAAAATTTATTTTGGCATTTTTAGATTTTTATTTATTTTTTAGGATTTTATTTCGGTCGGTGAAATTATTAAAAAAAAGGTTCCCGCGCCGACTGGGCCTAAGGCCCAGCCGTGCCAGGCCGCCACCGCCGCCGCCTTCCCCGCGAGCGTCGCCGCCGCCGACTCGGACTAGGAGTCCGAGCCGGACTCCTCTCCGCCGCCGCGCCCTGCCCCCTCATCCAAGCCGCCCCGCCACGCCCTTATATATGCCGCCACCCCGCCCCCAACACCCCACCACACCTCCACCGCCCGTGCCGCCTAGCCACCGCCGCTCGCGCCGCGCCGCGCCGCCGCCTGCTGCCGCCGCAGCCGCAGCCCGCGCCACCGCCGAGCGCCGCTGCCCCACCGGACCTCTCGCCGGAGGTAGCCGCCGCGCCCAGCCGCCAGTTTTTTTATAAAGACCGACCGGTTTTTTAGAAACCCTTAGATCCATTTTTTTGGATTGACCGTTTTTTCTCGGTTCTTCTATTTGGCGGACGTTCGTCCGAACGTTCGTTTTAACGAACGGTTCTTCGCCCGTTAGAAACAGCCAACGAACGCTCGTTTGTTAGTCTGTTCGTCGGTTTTCTTTTACCGGATTTATTCCGCGATTTTCTCTGATCGTGATTTCTGATCCGATCTTAGTTTCTGTTTACCTTTTCGCTCGTTAGTCAGAATCAAGTGATTCAAGCGCCTAGAGTTTCGTCTCGAGACCCTCTTTCCGCTTAACCAACTCAAACAAGTTTTCTTTACTGTAAAATTTGACCTAGTTTCAGATTAGTAAACGAAGCTTCTTTCTTTCGCCGTTTGAGCTTCGTTGCTCTATTTGATTTGATTCTTTTTGCGAACCGGAGTTCTTAATTTGAAATTTCTGGTAAACCTCGTTTGTTTGAGTTTCGCTTGTGCATCATTGCTTGTTACTTACATATGCTATTGTTTGCTTGCGATAGAACACCCGGAGTACGAAGCGTGCTACTACGAGTCCCTAGGTTTCGCAGATCATCAGCAAGGCAAGTAACACTTTGATCATATCCCTTTTATCACCCAGTTTTTATGCATTAGTTTCAATCCTCAAACATTGCATGATTAGGATGTCATTAACTTGTGGGTTTAGAAGTAGTTGATGAGGTAGAACCTATTTCCCAGTTACATTCAAACCCCTGGGAGTTACTCTACGCGTTGCTTATATATGCTATGCTATGCTTGTAGACGTGGTTTGGGTTTGAGTGAAATACATGACAGATGTGAGCTTGTTAATTAATGGTTCAACTTAAGGTGGCAACTTAACCAAACAACTGGGTGGATTGAGGCACCTGGAGTACCCAGTGTTGCATGTATTTTTGGAAATCCCGGAGTACCCGTGTGATCTTCCTATGGACCGCCACCCAGGCTCAAAGGGAACTGAGATGATTCATGCTAGAAACTTCCGTGTGCAGCCACAAGCTATTATGGGCTCTAGCATAGTTGAGTAAGTTATGTGAAGCTCTTGAAGAGGCAGATCAATTGGTAGTGGGATGTAGGTTTGGTATGGTCTGTCCGGAGTAGAGAGTTAATGTTTCTGAAAGACTGTGTCTCGGTCATCAGTTTCTCAAACACTATGTAGTGCGAGAAATCCAACGGAGGAGATCGAGTCTTGTGGGGAAAAGTGCGCAAACCTCTGCAGAGTGTACAATCTAATCATGGTTAGCCGTGTCCCCGGTTATGGACAATTCTTGAGTATCTAGTAATTGGGTTATCAAAAGTATCTCATCATGTTTAACTAATATTGTTGGGTTGTTAATCACCTTAATTGGGATTGAGTTGGAGGAACCTTCTCAATGATGTTTCAACTAGCATGATAGTAAAATTAAAATCTATTCCTTTGTTGTAGGAAAAAAATGGCTTTTTGCAAAACTATAACCATAGAGCTTTCCACCAGCCAAATATGCATGTAGTGATAGCATTATTCTGTTCTTGCTCTATTGTGTTACTTTGCTAGCATATTCCACGCGCTGACCCGTTTCGGGCTGCAACGTATTATGTTGCAGACTTTTCAGACGAGGGGTAAGGTTCGTTAGGTCGTTTCCGTGCAGCTGAGCTATGCCGTTGGAGTTGATGGACTCACTTTATCTTCCAAGCCTTCCACTGTTATCGTATTAGATGGCCTTAAGCCATATTTTTGTAATAAGTTCTCTCTTTTGAGACATTCGATGTAATAAGTGTGTGATTGCTACTCTGTTATAAATCCTTCGAGTATAGTGTGTGTCAGCATTACCGATCCAAGGATGACACTGAAGCACAGAGACTTGACCATCTGAGGTCGGGTCGTTACAAGATGGTATCAGAGCACACGCTGAGTGTAGGACACGACCACTAAGATAAACCCTAGGTCACCCTTCTCTTCTCATTTCTAACTCCTCTCCATTTTCTACTCTTTAGGATGGCGGAGATGAAGAACAAGTTTGCCCAACCGGATGAAGACACACCTTTTGGACGCCACTTGAAGGAAGTCACTAGGTACCTGAACATTGGAATACCAAGTTTCACCGGGACGTACAATGCCACTTTACCTGAAGAGGAGCGCTGGAGGATACAAGTACAAGTTCCAGGAAGGACGTTCTCGCCAACTTCTAAACCCATAGAGTTTTCTTTCGAAGCACCCACCTGGAGTCTAGGCAAGAGCATGGCAGCCCACATCACCATTGGACGCATTTGAGAAGTTTACAACAGGGAGCTTAAGGACAATATTTACCAAATATGTGGGCACCGAGACGAGCAATGGGAAGTAACCAGCACTAGGAAGGATAGATCCATTGCAGCTTTCATCCAGGAGTTAAACCAGCACATTCGACGCTAGTAGAACCAGATGTGCGCGGATATGATGGACTTGAAGAAGGCGAAGACTAGAATCATCGAGCTGGAGGAAGAACTCAAGTTTACACGCGATGGGTATGAGGAGGAAATCAAGACACTACTAGAGAAGAATGACGACCTGGTTAAGAAGATCGGAGTATTCATGGGAGGACCAACACCAATAGAGGAAGAAGAACCCAAAGAGATACGCCCCGAGGACTACATCATCATCGACGACACCGATTCCGATCCTAGTGATGATGACTATGAAGACGAAGCTGGAGCAGACATCATAGAGTCTTCCACCGATCAAAACTTCTAGATGACTACCATATATCACTAGTATTCCCCCATGTATTTAGTAGTAATTGAGCACTTGTGCGATAGTTCTAGATTGTTTGTATGCCCTTGCTTGATTGATTGAGTGAAATGATTGTGTTTGTCTCATGTGCATATGGGTAGTGTTTTCCCATTAGACCCCTTCTCTATTCTAATCTCTTCCATCTAAACCCTCAGATGCCTCCAAGACATGACACCGATTTTGCCTTCCCACTGGAGCTCACCCAGTTGATCCAACAGCAGAATACCTTGATGCAATTGCTAGTTCAGAATCAGGGCAACAATAATAAGAACAACAACAACAACCCGCCGCCCATGGACAACCTAGCCTGTTTTCTAAGGTTACAACCACCGGTGTTTTCCAGTAGCACCGAGCCCATAGTTGCGGACGATTGGCTACGTCGCATTGGAAGGGAGTTGACCACCGCAGGTTGCACATATGCTGAGAGAGTGCGCTTTGCCGCAAATCAATTGGATGGACCAGCAACCTCATGGTGGGAGAATTACACATCCACTTTTCCTATAGCCAATGTCACTTGGGACCAGTTTCAGCAAGCTTTCCGCACAGCCCATGTCTCCACTGGAGCTATGCAAATGAAGAAGCGGGAGTTCCGCAACCTACGCCAGGGGAACCATACTATGGCTCAGTACATGGATGAGTTTAGCAAGTTATCTCGCTACGCCCCTGATGATGTGGCCACAGATGCCGCGAAGCAGGAGAAGTTTGTGGAAGGGCTGAATGATGAGATGAGCATGCAGTTGATGGTAGCAACCTTCAACAACTACCAGGAGTTGGTAGATAAGGCTCTTATGATTGAAGGGAAGCAGCAGCAGATTGAGAGCCGCAAG
Source organism: Triticum aestivum (assembly GCF_018294505.1). Classification (NCBI taxonomy): domain Eukaryota; kingdom Viridiplantae; phylum Streptophyta; class Magnoliopsida; order Poales; family Poaceae; genus Triticum; species Triticum aestivum. Next base: position 179,167,867 of record NC_057800.1, on the reverse strand, counting down.
AGGAAGTATGGACAAGGAATGTCTAACTCAGGAGCTCAGCAGAAACCTCGCCTAACCCCGAACTCGGGAGGACTTGTTCATAACCATGGAGGTCACAACCACACTGGAGGAGGATCGCATAACCACAATGGATCTAAGAATGGGAATGGGAACGGAACCAACAATAATCATAACCGCCCCAACCCAGCCACACCCGCCAAAAGGGACTTAAGTCATGTTACTTGTTTCAAGTGCGGGAAGACTGGACACTACGCCACGGAGTGCCCTAAAGGAAAGAATGGAAATGGAAATGGGAGCGCGGGGAAGAAGCCAAATCCATTCAACAAAGGACAAGTGAACCACGTTAACGTGGAGAAGGCTGAAGAGCAGCCGGACGCGGTAATAGGTAAGTTTTTGGTTAAGTCATTTACCGCTCTTGTTCTTTTCGATACTGGTGCATCGCATTCATACATATCAAGGGGATTCGTGGATAAGTTTAAACTACCAACCCAAACCCTTAGGACCCCTCTTTTAGTGAGTTCACCCGGAGCAGAGTATATGGCTAGTAGATGGTGTGACCAGATACCCTTAACCATTGGTACACATGTTTTTCCGTCCGACCTAATTATCTTGGAGTCACAAGGATTGGATGTGATATTGGGTATGGACTGGATGTCAAAATTTGGAGGAAGCATTGACTGTGCTAGTAGGTCGATTTATCTCACCACCCCGGAAGGGAAAAGGATTAAGTATGTATCTAGGCATGTGCCTAGGAGGAGTCAAGTGAATGCCCTTACGGGAGTTGTTCAGGAGGAAGTGCCTGTAGTGAAGGATTACCCGGATGTTTTTCCAGAGGAGTTACCAGGCATGCCACCGGATAGAGACATTGAGTTTTTGATAGAGCTGTTGCCAGGTACAGGACCAATATCCAAGAGACCCTATCGGATGCCCGCAAATGATCTGGAAGAAATTAAGAAACAGATCAAGGAGTTATTGGAGAAAGGATACATCCGAAGAAGTTCATCACCTTGGGGAGCCCCAGTACTTTTGGTTGAGAAGAAGGATAAATCCCTGAGGATGGTTGTTGATTATCGAGCATTGAATGAAGTGACGATTAAGAACAAGTACCCACTGCCGATGATCAACGATCTGTTTGATCAGTTGCAAGGAGCTAAAGTGTTTTCGAAGATCGATTTGCGATCGGGTATCATCAGTTGAAGATACGAGAGAAGGATATACCGAAGACAGCGTTCACAACACGATATGGATTATACGAGTACACGGTCATGTCATTTGGACTGACTAACGCCCCTGCCTATTTCATGAGCATGATGAACAAGGTGTTCATGGAGTATTTGGACAAGTTTGTTGTGGTGTTTATTGATGATATTATGGTATACTCGAAGAACGAGGAGGAGCACAAGGAGCATTTGCGCTTAGTACTCGAGAAACTCAGGGAACACCAGTTGTATGCTAAGTTTAGCAAATGCGAATTGTGGTTGAAGGAAGTTGGGTTCCTTGGACATGTTATATCGGGAGAAGGTATAGCAGTAGACCCCAGCAAAATTCAGTCAGTCACTGAATGGTTGGCACCCACTTCAGTTAGCGAGATCCGCAGTTTTCTTGGACTCGCAGGATACTACCGGAGATTCATCGAGAATTTTTCCAAGATTGCAAAGCCAATGACTGAACTGTTGAAGAAGGATACTAAGTTTAAATGGACAGAAGATTGCGAGGCAAGTTTCCAAGAATTGAAGAAACGCTTGACTACAACGCCAGTGCTAACACTGCCAGATATACATAAGGAGTTCCAAGTGTACTATGATGCCTCACGCTTAGGACTTGGATGTGTGCTTATGCAGGACGGGAGAGTTGTTTCGTATGCCTCACGACAACTTAAACCTCATGAGTTAAACTATGCCACGCATGATTTGGAGTTAGCAGCCGTATGCATGCATTGAAGACCTGGAGACATTACCTTATTGGAAACCGTTGTGATGTGTACATGGACCATAAGAGTTTGAAGTACATTTTCACCCAGAAGGAGCTGAACCTTCGACAAAGGAGATGGTTGGAGCTTATAAAGGATTATGACATGAAGCTACACTATCATCCAGGAAAGGCCAATGTCATAGCAGACGCCTTGAGCCAGAAGAGTTATGCTAATATCCTTGAAAGCAAGGGACTGCCTAAGGAATTAGCAGAGGACATCATTGAACTTTGATTGGAGATTGTTCCTAGAGGATTTATCACAACAATGGAGGTCCAGTCGACATTGCTGGACAAGATTCGGGAAGCCCAGAAAGAGGACAAGGAGATTGCCGAGATAAAGGAGAAGATGGGAAAGGAATGGCCAAAGGTTTTCGTGAAGATGAGCACGATACCCTATGGTTTGAGGACCGAGTTTATGTGCCCAATAACCAGGAATCAGGAAGTTAATACTTCAAGAGGTTCATGACTCACCCTACTCGATACACCCCGGAAACACCAAGATGTATTTGGATTTGAAGGAACATTTCTGGTGGACCGGTACGAAGAAGGATATTGCTGAGTATGTCGCCATATGTGATGTATGTCAGCGTGTGAAGGCAGAACATCAGAAGCCAGCAGGACTGTTACAGCCTATGCCGATACCCGAATGGAAGTGGGATAAACTGGGCATGGACTTTATCACCGGATTGCCCAGGACCAAAGCAGGATATGATTCCATATGGGTAGTAGTTGACCGCTTGACCAAAGTAGCTCATTTCATCCTAGTGAAAACCACCTACACGAGTGCAAAGCTGGCCAAGATATATATGTCCAGGATAGTATGTCTGCATGGAGTTCCGAGGACCATCGTATCATATAGAGGAACACAGTTTACCTCAAAGTTTTGGCACCAGTTGCATCAGACCTTGGGAACGAGATTGGAGTTTAGTACCGCATTTCACCCGCAGACGGATGGACAAACAGAGAGAGTCAACCAAATTTTGGAGGACATGTTGAGAGCCTGTGCGCTAGATTATGGATCTAGTTGGGATGACAATTTGCCATACGCTGAGTTTTCATACAACAATAGCTATCAAGCCAGTTTGAAGATGGCACCATTTGAAGCCCTGTATGGACGAAGGTGCAGAACATCGTTGATGTGGGACGAGGTAGGAGACCGACAGTTGTTTGGACTAGACTTGATCAAGGAGTCTGATGAGAAGGTTAAGTTGATTCGCGACAGACTGAAGATTGCTCAGTCCAGGTAGAAGAGTTATGCCAACTCAAAACGCAAGGAGGTGACCTATGAAATTGGAGAGCGAGCATATCTGCGAGTGTCACCCTTGCGAGGAGTGAAACATTTTGGAGTTAAAGGAAAATTAGCCCTGAGATTTGTAGGACCATATCGTATTTTGGAACGGATGGGAGAAGTTGCCTACAAGTTGGAGTCACCCGAGGGATTGTCAGGAGTTCATGACGTGTTTCACGTTTCATAGCTGAAGAAGTGTCATGCTGAGATGGCAGATGTACCGCTAAGAGATACAGTACCCCTGGAGGCGATTCAGTTGGACAGTGATTTGACCTATGAGGAGAAACCAGTTAAGATTCTTGAGTTTGCCAGCAGAGTCACCCGCAGTAAGGTTATCAAGTTTTCTAAAAGTTCAGTGGAGCCACCATACCGAGGATGAAGCCACATGGGAACGGGAGGATGATCTTCGCAAAGACCACCTGCACCTATTTTCTAGCCAACCCGAATCTCGAGGGCGAGATTCATCTTAAGGGGGGTAGGTTTGTAACATCCCAAATTTTCAATTTGGAATGTTATACATAGTCATCCATGCATGTCATATTTTATTCGCATTTCGTCTCGCGATCCTCGAAATCCTAAGCAACTCAAGGACCCTCGGAGAGAGTTGGGGATTTCCCGGTTTTCAAATTTGATCTTTATCAAATCTTGAAACGAGGATTTTTGGTTTTAATTATTTTCTCTCCAAAAAAATATATTTGACATATATGAGAGGAGATAATATGACTTCTCCAAGATAATTGAAATATTGGAGGAAAAATATTAAAATCAAATAATTGCTTTATTTGGATTTTATTGCAATTTTGTTTGCATTAGAAAATTGCACGTTTTCCAACATTGCATTTTAGGGCCAAGAAAATGTTCATCTTGTTCTAAATATTTTATTTAGACGGTGAAAATTTATTTTGGCATTTTTAGATTTTTATTTATTTTTTTAGGATTTTATTTCGGTCGAAGAATTTTTTTTTTAAAAAGGTTCCCGCGCCAGGCCGCCGCCGCCTTCCCCGCGAGCGCCGCCGCCGCCGACTCGGACTAGGAGTCCGAGCCGAACTCCTCTCCACCGCCGCGCCTTGCCCCCTCCTCCAAGATGCCCCGCCCCGCCCTTATATACGCCGCCACCCCGCCCCCAACACCCCACCACACCTCCGCCGCCCGCGCCGCCTAGCCACCGCCGCCCGCGCCGCGCCAAGCCGCCGCCGCCGCCGCGCCGCCGCCTGCTGCTGCCGCCGCCGCCGCAGCCCGCGCCACCGCCGAGCGCCGCCGCCCCCTAAGCCGCCGCCCCACCGGACCTCTCGTCGGAGGTAACCGCTGTGCCCCGCCGCCGATTTTTTTATAAAGACCGACCGTTTTTTTAGAAACCCCTAGATCTGTTTTTTTCGAATTCGCCGGTTTTTCTTGGTTCTTCTATTTGGCGGACGTTCATCCGAATGTTCATTTTAACGAACGGTTCTTCGCCCGTAGAAACAGCCAACGAACGCTCGTTCATTAGTCTGTTCGTCAGTTTTCTTTTATCGGATTTATTCCGCGATTTTCTATGATCGTGATTTCTGATCCGATCTTAGTTTCTGTTTATCTTTTCGCTCGTTAGTCGGAATCAGGCGATTCAAGCGCCTAGAGTTTCGTCTCGAGACCCTCTTTCCGCTTAACCAACTCAAACAAGTTTTCTTTACTGTAAAATTTGACCTAGTTTCAGATTAGTAATCGAAGCTTCTTTCTTTCGCCGTTTGAGTTTCGTTGCTCTGTTTGATTTGATTCTTTTTGCGAACCGGAGTTCTTAATTTGAACTTTCTGGTCTATCTCTTTTGTTTGAGTTTCGCTTGTGCATCATTGCTTGTTACTTATGATTGCTATTGTTTGCTTGCGATAGAACACCCTGAGTGCGAAGCGTGCTACTACGAGTCCCTAGGTTTCGCAGATCGTCAGCAAGGCAAGTAACACTTTGATCATATCCCTTTTATCACCCAGTTTTTATGGATTAGTTTCAATCCTCAAACATTGCATGATTAGGATGTCATTAACTTGTGGGTTGGGAAGTAGTTGATGAGGTAGAACCTATTGCCCTGTTACATTCAAACCCTGGGAGTTACTCTACGCGTTGCTTATATACTATGCTATGCTATGCTCGTAGACGTGGTTTGGGTTTGAGTGAAATACATGACAGATGTGAGCTTGTTAATTAATGGTTCAACTTAAGGTGGCAACTTAATCAAACAACTGGGTGGATTGAGGCACCTGGAGTACCCAGTGTTGCCTGTATTTTTGGAAATCCCGGAGTACCCGTGTGATCTTCCTATGGACCGCCACCCAGGCTCAAAGGGAACTAAGATGATTCATGCTAGAAACTTCCGTGTGCAGCCACAAGCTATTATGGGCTCTAGCATAGTTGAGTAAGTTACGTGAAGCTCTTGAAGAGGCAGATCAGCAGGTAGTGGGATGTAGGTTTGGTATGGTCTGTCCGGAGTAGAGAGTTAATGTTTCTGAAAGACTGTGTCTCGGTCATCCGTTTCTCAAACACCATGTAGTGCGAGAAATCCAACGGAGGAGATCGAGTCTTGTGGGGAAAAGTGCGCAAACCTCTGCAGAGTGTACAATCTAATCATGGTTAGCCGTGTCCCCGGTTATGGACAATTCTTGAGTATCTAGTAATTGGGTTATCAAAAGTATCTCATCATGTTTAACTAATATTGTTGGGTTGTTAATCACCTTAATTGGGATTGAGTTGGAGGAACCTTCTCAATGATGTTTCAACTACCATGATAGTAAAATTAAAATCTATTCCTCTGTTGTAGGGAAAAATTGGCTTTTCGCAAAACTGTAACCATAGAGCTTTCCACCAGCCAAATATGCATGTAGTGATAGCATTATTCTGTTCTTGCTCTACTGTGTTACTTTGCCAGCATATTCCATGCGCTGACCCGTTTCGGGCTGCAACGTATTATGTTGCAGACTTTTCAGACGAGGAGTAAGGATCGTTAGGTCATTGCCGTGCAGCTGAGCTATGCCGTTGGAGTTGATGGACTCACTTTATCTTCCAAGCCTTCCGCTGTTATCGTATTAGATGGCCTTAAGCCATATTTTTTTGTAATAAGGTCTCTCTTTTGAGACATTCGATGTAATAAGTGTGTGATTGCTACTCTATTATAAATCCTTCGAGTACTGTGTGTGTCAGCATTACCGATCCAGGGATGACACTGAAGCACAGAGACTTGACCATCTGAGGTCGGGTCGCTACAGACGCAAGGATGGATGAAATTCGCGCTTTGTTGCTCAACCGCTCTTCTTCCACTTCGTCTTTATCAAGAAGGACTCGCTCAAGCCAACACTCCAACTTCACCCTCTCCGGCTCAAGTACACCGACATCGAACACTCTACGTTGTGCCGCGTGCAAAGATCGTCAAGCAAGCCTCAATCCACTACGCGACACCGACTCTCAAGAGCGCCGACAGCGTCAAACTCAAGAGGCTTTTGTGCTAGCACGAGAACGGCAACGCCAATGCCAACATGAAGAGGAAGAGCGAGCGCGTCTACACCAAGTTGCAAAAGATGCCGAGGCACAACGCCAAGAAGACCAAATCCGTGAAGCTCAAGCACTTGCGGTGCAACAAGCCCTCCAAGATTCAAGTCGAGCCGTAGCCAACCAAGGACGACAAGCCCGAGAACAAGAAGAAGCATTTCACGAAGAAATTCAAGAACGGAAATTTCAAGCTCGCGTGCATCGTCAAGTTCCTCAAGCTCCTCCACAAGCTCGCCAAGAACATCAAGTTTAATAAAGAGCATAACGACAATGGAAATCCTCCACGGCAAGAGCAACATGAGGTTGACAACCCTCCTCACCAAGAGCGACACGAGTTTGAAAGTCATCAATAACATGGGCGTCATCATCCCCGACCCCAACACAATGAAGAGCAACGCTACGGAAAGCTCAAGTTCACCATGCCCAAGTTCAATGGAAGCAACAATCCCGAAGAGTACCTTTCATGGGCATTGAAGATCGACAAAATCTTCCGTTTGCACAACTATGCCGAAGAGAAGAAGATCGCGATGGCATCCCTTGAGTTCCAAGATTATGTCCTCATTTGGTGGGAACAAGTTATCGAGCACCAAGAGGCAAGAGGTGAACCACCCATCACTACTTGGGCGCAAATGAAGGATGTAATGAGAGCACGCTTTGTACCTACCTACTACAGCCTTGACCTCTTCAAGAAACTCCAACTACTGAAGCAAGGAACCAAGAGCGTTGAATAGTACTACAAGGAGATTGAGATTGCAATGATAAGAGACAATGCCACGGAAGATGATGAGCAAAGCATGGCACGTTTCTTGAATGGACTCAACCATCCTATCAAGAAGATTGTAGACTTCCAACCATACTCGAACCTCATCGAGCTAGTGCATCAAGCTACCAAAGCGGAATGCCAAGTGCAAGATGATTTCAAGTATGCCAAGTTCTCCTCCAAGTCATACGGCTTCTCCAACAACCAAGCTTCAACGACTCCAACACCGACTACAAAGCCTTCTACTAGCAACATCGACAAGTCTAGTTCCAAGAAAGTTTCGTCAACTCCAAGTCATCCTCCTACTACGAGCAACTTCAAGCCAAGAGCTTCACCCTCATCCACTCCAATCGATTAGACCATCAAAACAAGTTCATTCAAATGCTTCACATGCGGAGGTCGAGGCCACAAGTCCTTTGAGTGCACCAACAAACAGACCATGATCCTCAACGACGACGGCACTTATGACTCCATAAGTGAAGGAGAAATGGACGCCATCGAGCAAGTCGCCATGCACCGGCAAGTGAACGATGAAGAGGAACAAGTCTTTTGCAATGAAGATTCAAGTCCCGCTCTTGTTGTCTCCAAGGTCTTGAATCTTCAACATCACCAAGAAGAAGACCAATGATGCCACATATTCCACACCAAGGCCGACATCAATGCACCGATCCGTCAAGGTCATCATCGATGGAGGGAGTTGTCATAATCTCGCAAGTGAAGAACTTTGCTCCAAGCTCCAATTGTCCGAAGCATCCACATCCATACAAAGTGCAATGGCTTAGCGACTCCGGTACCATCCAAGTCGAGCACCGAGTACAAGTCTCCTTCAAAATTGGCACCTACGAAGACACCTTGGAGTGCGACATTGTTCCAATGACCGTTTGCCATCCTCTCCTTGGACGCCCATGGCAATTTGATAGAGGAGTCATCCACAATGGCCGAACGAACCAGTACATCTTCAAGATGAAGGGCAAGAAGTATGTACTTCGTCCCATGTCTCCAAGCCAAGTTGTTGCTGATAAGCAAGCCACCCATCATGGAGATGATAGTGAGAGAGCGAGCCACCAAAAAGAGAGTGAGCGCCACAAGCCCAAATCAAACACCTCCACGATGAGAAAAAAGAAGAACCTAGTCCTATTTGCCACCAAAAGTGAGATACGAGGAGTGAGTGAGAACCCATCTAGTGTCCTACACTACGTTCTTGTTTGTAAGGACAATGCACCACAAACTAACACTTCTCACACTCTTCCTCTAGTGTTGTCTTCTCTTTTGCAGGAATTTCACAATGTTTTCCCCGACGAGCTACCTCTGGGACTACCTCCACTACGAGGCATTGAGCACCGCATCGACCTCATCCCTGGAGCACCGCTTCCGAACAAAGATCCCTACCGCGTCAACCCCGAAGACACCAAAGAAATACAATGGCATGTAAAGCATGTTATAGACCATGGACATGTGCGTGAAAGTTTGAGCCCTTGTGCCGTCCCGGTCATTCTTGTGCCAAAACGAGACGGTAGCTTTCGCATGTGCTCCGATTGTAGACCTATCAATGCTATCACCGTTCGCCATAGGTATCCCATTCCACGCCTTGATGATATGCTTGATGAACTTAGTGGTGCCACTATCTTTTCCAAAATTGATCTTAAGAGTGGTTACTATCAAATCCGCATACAAGAGGGTGATGAATGGAAAACCTCTTTCAAAACCAAGTTTGGCTTCTATGAATGGTTAGTCATGCCTATGGGTCTCTCGGAGGCACCGAGTACATTTATGTGTCTTATGAATCATGTCTTTCGCCCTTACATTGGTATATTTGTTGTGGTCTACTTCGATGACATCCTTGTTTTTAGCAAGTCTCTCAAAGAGCATGTCACCCATGTTAGAACCGTTTTGCAAACTCTTCGAAAAGAGCATCTCTATGCTAATACGGAGAAATGCCTTTTTGGCGTTGACAAGCTTGTTTTATTGGGTTTTGTTGTTTCCTCTAAGGGTGTTCATGTTGATGAGTCCAAGATCAATGCTATTAAGACTTGGCCACAACCAACCAATTTGCAACAAGTGCGTAGCTTTCTTGGCCTTGGTGGTTTCTATCGTCACTTTGTGAAGGATTTCAGCACCATTGCTTCGCCTTTACATGCTTTGAGCAAGAAGAATGCGCCTTTTGTTTGGGGACCATCCCACGACACCGCTTTCAATGAGCTTAAGAACTTGCTTACTCATGCTCCTGTGCTTGCTTTAGCCAACTTTGACAAACCCTTTGAGATTCATTGTGATGCTAGTGGTAATGGCATAAGAGGTGTGTTAACGCAAGAGAAGCGCCCCATAGCTTACTTTAGTGAGAAACTCTCCGGCGCACAACTCAATTACCCCATCTATGACAAAGAGCTCTATGCTTTAGTCCGCGTTTTGCATGAATGGGAATACTACCTTCGCCCTCATGAGTTTATCATTCAGATCGATCATGAAACGCTCAAGTATCTTAAGGGCCAAACCAAGTTGAACAAGCGTCATGCTAAATGGAGTGAATTTATTGAGTCTTTTCCTTATGTCATCAAGTACATTAAGGGTAAGGAAAACATTGTAGCGGATGCCCTTTCTCACATATGCATGCTTGTCACTCAACATGAATTGGATGTCATTGTTTTTGAGCATGTCAAAGACTTGTTTGATCATGATCCTAATTTTGCTACTCCTTATGCCAAGTGTTTGTCGCACAACATTTGGGAACGTTATTACATCAAAGATGGGTATCTTATGAGAGCTAACATACTTTGCATCCCTGAGTCTTCTCTTCGTTTGTTGCTTTTGCAGGAATATCATGGAGGAGGCTTAATGGGACATTTTGGACGAGACAAGACGTTCGCCACGCTCTCGAAGAACTACTTTTGGCCCAAGATGTTTTGTGACATCAACCGCTTCACCAACCGATGCTCTACATGTCACAAAGGTAAGTCCAAAGCTCAATCCCACGGCCTTTATATGCCTCTACCAATTCCATATCAGCCATGGGAAGACATTAGCATGGACTTTGTACTTGGGTTGCCTAGGACTCGAAATGGGAAGGATTCGGTGTTTGTCCTTGTGGACCGTTTCTCAATAATGGCACATTTTATTCCTTGCAACAAGATAGATGACGCTTCACATGTTGCTAATCTCTTTTGTAGGGAAATATTGCGTCTACATGGAGTGCCAAAGACTATCGTCTTGGACAGCGACGTGAAGTTCCTTAGCTACTTTTGGAAGACCCTATGCGCCAAGCTCGGAATCAAGCTACTCTTCTCTACGGCATATCATCCACAAACCGACGGCAAAACGGAAGTTACCAACCGCACACTCTACGCTCTACTTCGAGTACTAATCAAGAAGATCATCAAGGAGTGGGAGGAGTGCCTACCTATCGCCGAGTTCTCCTACAACTGAGCAAGACACTCAACAACCGGCAACTCCCCCTTCGAGGTCGTCTACGGGTTCAACCCTTTGTCACCATTGTATATTCTCCCTTTACCACTCCAAGAGCGCATCAATTTGGATGCAAGTGCATGTGTGAATCATCTCAAGAAGGTGCATGAAGATACAAGACATACTATCGAGCGCCAAGTACAACGACTTGCGACCAAGCTCAACATCAACAAGCACCCCATGATCTTCAACATTGGTGATCTCGTGTGGCTACACCTTCGCAAGGAACGCTTTCCACAAGAACGCAAGTCCAAACTTCGACCATGAGTGGATGGACCCTTCAAGGTGCTTGCACGCTACAATGACAATGCTTACAAGATCGACATCCCACGTGACAAGTACTCCGTGAGCGACATCTTCAACATCAAAGATCTCTCACCCTACCATGGTGATGAGGATTTCGATCCAAGGACGGATCTTCCCCAAGGGAGGGGAGATGATGCGGAGCATCCCATGATCATCCCCATGGACACAGCTACACCTCCAACGACACCACTTGGACCAATGACAAGAGCCCGAGCCAAGGCTATCGGAGATAAGGTGAACTCACTCCTCTCCGAACATCCACTTTCTATGCATGAGACATGGCTACTACCTAAGTCCGAGTTGTTGTGCATGATTAGGTACAAACAGGACCCACCGAGGATGCACATGAAGATGCACAAGTCCCCAAGTTCACGGATGAAGAGAACCATCGGAAGGAGACAAGTACACCTCCCAGGCCCCGGACATCTGGCCGCGACCCTGGACGTCGGGCCCCTAGAGCTCCTACCACCACAGCCGTGCATCCGCCAGACGCTACAGGCCCCGGGCATCCGGCCTTTCCTGAGCCCCCGGATATCCGGCCACCAGCCCGGAAATCTGGACCCCTCCGAACCCGAGAGCAACAAAGCCCTCCGCTCCAGCCCAGAGAGCCGGCCTCCTCAGCCCGGACATCCGGCGTCGCGTGAAAGCCCGGACATCCGGCCCGATGCCTGGACATCCGGCCTCCCCTGTCTGCGCACAGTGAAGAGCCGAGCCCCATGTACCCCTTCTCCCCCTAGACTATATATACTCCATCTTGTCCAACTTTCTAGGGTTAGCATTGGTTTAGCTCATTTTGAGAGATAGAGCTTCGCTCATCCACATCGGATCTACTCCTCATGAGAGACCGCGGCCTCTTCGGAGAAGATCCCTTTGGATTCAAGACCTCCTTGCGAAGAAGAACATCAAGACCTCCTCATGGAGAAGATCGTTACCCTTGTATCGTCCTCGGTTGATTCTGTACCGTGTGAACCCTATGTATTCGTGGATCTAGCACATGTGTAACTTGTTCTTGTTGGTTTAGTGTTTTTCTTGTGTTTCCCCCATGTTTTCCCTCGTTTCCCTCCTCGTGTTCTTCGTGTTCTTTGCGGGATCCGCTCCTCTCATGAAAGATCGGGCTATAGGGTTCCTACCCTACATGAGAAGCTCAACAAGAAACTAAGTGGGTGTGCATCCAACTCGCTTTCTCGAGAAGACCTAGGGCAATTTGAGGAAGCCCATCATTGGAATATACAAGCCAAGTTCTATAATGAAAACTTCCCACTAGTATATGAAATTGATAACATAGTAGACTCTCTATCATGAAGATCATGGTGCTACTTTGAAGCACAAGTGTGGTAAAAGGATAGTAGCATTGCCCCTTCTGTATTTTCTGTTTTTTTATTTGGGCCTTCTCTCATTTTTTTGGCCTCTTTTTTCCTTTTTTTCGTTCGGAGTCTCATCCCGACTTGTGGGGTAATCATAGTCTCCATCATCCTTTCCTTACTTGGGACAATGCTCTAATAATGAAGATCATCACACTTTTATTTACATACAACTCAAGAATTACAACTCGATACTTAGAACAAAAATATAAATCTATATGAATGCCTCCGGTGGTGTATCGGGATGTGCAATGACTCACGAGCGACATGTATGAAAGAATTATGAACGGTGGCTTTGTCACAAATATGATGTCAACTACATGATTTTGCAAAGCAATATAACAATGATGGAGCGTGTCATAATAAACGGAATGGTGGAAAGTTGCATGTCAATATATCTGGGAATGGCTATGGAAATGCCATAATAGGTAGGTATGGTGGCTGTTTTGAGGAAGGTATATGGTGGGTTTATGGTACCGGCGAAAGTTGCGCGGTACTATAGAGGCTAGCAATGTTGGAAGGGTGAGAGTGCGTATAATCCATGGACTCGACATTAGTCATAAGGAACTCACATACTTATTGCAAAAATCTATTAGTTATTGAAATGAAGTACTACGTGCATGCTCCTAGGGGATAGATTGGTAGGAAAAGACCATAACGGTTCAATAAGGAAGACAATCAATAAATAAATCATGCTCCGACTTCATCACATAACGGTTCACCATACGTGCATGCTACGGGAATCAAAAACTTTAACACAAGTATTTCTCAAATTGACAATTATTTACTAGCATGACTCTAATATCACCATCTTCATATCTCAGAACAATCATAAGGAATCAAACTTCTCATAGTATTCAATGCACTTTATATGAAAGTTTTTATTATATCCATATTGGTTGCCTATTATATTAGGACTAAATTTATAACCAAAGCGAATTACCATGTTGTTTAAAGACTCTCAAAATAATATAAGTGAAGCATGAGAGTTCATCAATTTCTATAAAATAAAACCACCGCCGTGCTCTAAGAAGATATAAGAGAAGCACTAGAGCAAAATTGCCTAGCTCAAAAGATATAAGTGAAGCACATAGAGTATTCTAATAAATCACGATTCATGCATGTCTCTCCCAAAAGGTGTGTACAACAAGGATGATTGTGGCAAACTAAAGAGCAAAGAATCAAATCATACAAGACACTCCAAGCAAAACACATATCATGTGGTGAATAAAAATATAGCCTCAAGTAAAGTTACCGATAGACGAAGACAAAAGAGGGGATACCATCCGGGGCATCCCCAAGCATAGGCTCTTGGTTGTCCTTGAATATTACATTGGGGTACCTTGGGCATACCCAAGCTTAGGCTCTTGCCACTCATTATTCCATAGTCCCTCAAATCCTTACGCAAACTTGAAAACTTCACAACACAAAACTCAACAGAAAATCTCATAAGCGCCATTAGTATAAGAAAATAAATCACCACTATTGGTACTGTTGTGAACTCATTCTTAATTTATATTGGTGTAATATCTACCATATTCCAAATTTTCCATGGTTCATACCCCCCGGTACTACCCATAGATTCATCAAAATAAGCAAACAACACATAGAAAACAGAATCTGTGAAAAACAAAACAGCGTGTAGAAATCTGTAACTCCCGAATACTTCTGTAACTTCAATTTTTTTGAAAAATTAGGAAGACCTAATAAATTTGTTTATTAATCTTCTGCAGAAAGAATCGGTATTTTATCACACTTATGGTAAAAATTAAAATTAATCTCCTTGGCACAAAAATTTCTGTTTTTCAGCAAGATGAAATCAACTATCACCGTAAACTATCCCAAAGGTCTTACTTGGCACAAATACTAACTAAAACACAAAACCACATCTAACCAGAGGCTACATGAATTATATAATGCAAAACAGGACCTAAAAAGCAAGAACAAAAATAAAATTGGTTTGCTTCCCAACAAGCGCTATTGTTTAAAGCCCCTAGCTAGGCATAAAAACACAAATAGATGTAGGTATTGTCATCTTTGGTATGCAATCCAGAATAGATCCATAAGACAATTTAATTTTATTTCTTGGAAAGTGTTCCATGCCCTTCCTGAACAGAAATTGAAATCTAATGTTTCCTTCTTTCATATCAATAATTGCACCAATCGTTCTAAGGAAAGGTCTATCAAGAATAATAGGACATGTAGGATTGCAATCTATATCAAGAGCAATGAAATCTATGGGCACATAATTCCTATTTGAAACAATAAGAACATCATTAATCCTTCTCATGGGTTTCTTAATAGTGGAATCTGCAAGATGCAAATTTAAAGAACAATCATCAATTTCATGAAAACCTAACACATCACATAAAGATTTCGGAATTGTGGAAACAGTAGCACACAAATCACACAAAGCATGGAACTCATAATCTTTAATATTAATATTAATAGTAGGTTCCGCCTCATCATAAAGTTTTCTAGGGATAGAAGCTTCCAACTCAAGCTTTTCTTCAAAAGCTTGCATCATAGCATCAACGATATGTTTAGTAAAAGCTTTATTTTGATTATAAGCATGGGGAGAATTCAACATGGATTGCAAAAAGGAAATACAATCTATGAAAGAACAATTATCATAATTAAATTCCTTGCAATAAAAAAGAGTGGGTTCATTGCTACCTAAAGTTTTCACCTCTCCAATCCCACTTTTATCAATTTTTGCATCAAGATGTAAAAACTCCGAATCATTGGGACGCCTTTTAACTAAAGTTGGCTCATCTCTAGTAGCATATTTATCAAGATTTATATTGGAAAACAAATATTCAATGGGAGTCACATCAATCACTTTAAGATCTTCATCATTATTTTCACTGAAACTAGAAGAACATATTTTTACAAACCAATCTTTTTTAGCACGTATCTTAGCGGTTCTTTCTTTGCAATCATCAATGGAAATTTTCATAGCTTTGAGAGACTCATTGATATCATGTTTGGGTGGAATAGATCTAAGTTTTAAAGAATCAACGTCAAGAGAAATTCTATCCACGTTCCTAGCCAAATCATCAATCTTAAGCAAATTTTCTTCAATCAAAGTATTGAAATTATTTTGAGAACTCATAAATTCTTTAACACTATTCTCAAAATCAGAGGGAATCTTATTATAATTTACATTAGAATTTTTGTAGGAATTACCATAATTATTAGAGCAATTACTAGGAAAAGGCCTAGAATTAAAATTACCTCTATACGCGCTATTACCAAAATTGTTCCTACCAACAAAATTCACATCCATAGATTCATTATTATTTTCAATCAAAGTATACAAAGGCATATCATTAGGATGAATAAAATCACTCTTGCTAGCAAATAATTTCATAAGCTCATCCATCTTTCCACTCAAAACATTAATCTCTTCAATCGCATGCACTTTTTTACTAGTGGAAGATCTTTCGGTATGCCATTGAGAATAATTAACCATAATATTATCTAGGAGTTTAGTAGCTTCTCCTGAAGTAATTACCATAAAAGTGACTCCCGCAGCCGAAACTAAAAGATTTCTAGAAGCAAAATTCAATCCGGCATAATTTTTTTGTATAATCATCCACAAAATCAAACCATGAGTAGGGCAATTTCGTATCATTAATTTCATCATCTCCCAAGATTGTGCAACATGTTCATGATCAAGTTGCTTAAAATTCATAATATCATTCCAAAGGGAGATGATCTTAGCGGGAGAAAAATACTTGGAAATAAAAGCATCTTTACACTTATTCTATGAATCGATACTATTTTAGGCAAAGATGAAAACCAAGTTTTAGCACGATCTCAAAGTGAGAATGGAAATAACATCAATTTAACAATATCATTATCCACATATTTTTTCTTTTGCATATCACACAAATCAACAAAATTGTTTAGATGGGACGCGACATCTTCACTAGGAAGGCCGACAAATTGATCTTTCATAACAAGATTCATCAAAGCGGCATTAATTTTACAAGATTCCTCATTAGTAGAAGGAGCAATCAAAGTACTAACAAAATCATTATTATTGGTGTTGGAAAAGTCACACAATTTGGTATTCTCTTGAGCCATCGTGACAAAGCAAGCAATCCAACACACGAGCACACAAAAAGAAAATGAAGAAGACAAACGGAAGAGGGCGAGGAAAAAGAAAATCTTTTCGAAATCGTTTTAGAAGTGGGGGAGAGGAAAACAAGAGGCGAATGGCGAATAATGTGTCGTCGTTCTGGGAACGGGGGTCTCCAGACTTGCCTGCCTGCGGCCTGCGGCGTGGCTCAAGTGGGGGCCCAGTGCGGCCCAGCTTCATCAGCTCAAGCTCAAGACCCTCGCAAGGGGCCAAGCCTTGCGGGGCGGACGACAGGAGGCTTCCTCAGGAGTAGCCTCATCAGGCAGGCTCCCGAGGAGGCGGAGAGATCAAGGCAGGGGTGCCTCGCGAGGAACCCGTGACACAAGCCATGACGATCGAGATTAGGCGGGCGCTAGGCGGGCGCCGGCCTGCGCAGTGTCCTTGTTTCCCCTTTGGTGCAAAGGGAGCAAGCACAGGCCAAGGCATCAGGCAAAGGTTACCATTCCGGTGCAACGAGACCAAGACCAGCAGAGCGGCAGGACGGAGGTCACCGTGGAGCCCAAGACGACGTCATCACCAGTGCTTTGGCAGCCGAAGACCACCTTTGGTCAGGATAACTTGTACTAGATGTTCCACTTCAAAATGGCCAATTGTTGGCGCCCTTCCCGCTTATTATTTGGGAAGAGGACCAGGGCCTCTATAAATAGGACTAACCACCATAGGAAGAGGGGGCGAGAAAAAGAAAGGGGGAGAAAAAGAAAGAGAAAGAAAGAGAGAAGAGAAAGAGAGAGAGAGATCTAGACCAAGTAGAACACACCGCGCCAGCTCAAGAACACCTCTCGCGAGGCCGTTCTTCCCCCTGTATTGTTCATCATCAGCCCCTAAGGCAATCCACCACACCACACACTGGAGTAGGGTATTACACCACATCGGTGACCCGAACCAGTATAAACCTCGTGTCCTTTGTGTGTTCTTATTTCCAGCCTAGATTTCTTGCGAGCCATAGAAGCGCGAGTCGGTAGGGGAAAGATCTCCGTGGGCACCCCAGAGTTCGAACCTTAAGGGTCTGCCGAAACCCGAAATCCGACATTTGGCGCGCCAGGTAGGGGTGCGCCAGAATCTTTCTTCCGCTGTTCGCGTGTGATCTTCCGTCGTGTCCATGGCTGACGCTCGTCGGGCTCGCGCCGAGCGCCGGGCTGCTCTTGCCACCCGCGTCGCCCAGAAAGTGCGCGTCGGTGGACGCCCTCGTCGTTCCCCGTCGCCTGCCGCCAATGCCGCCACCGGCCCAATGGGGAACGAGCAGCAGGCCTCGTCCCAGCATCCTTCGGTGTGGCGGGAGGGCCCACCGCAACCCCGTTACTGACTCCAGCCGGTTCGTCGTCCCACGCCCGTCGCGCCCCCACGGACGCGCACGCCGCGCTGCTCCTGGCAAGAGAGCTCCTGCACTACCGCCCCATCGACGACCTCTACGAGGACTGGCTCACCCACATCACCGAGCTCGTCAGGGCCGCAGGGGGCTCTCCTCTGCCGTCCCTCTCGCTGCGTCGCCCTCCATTCCGCACAGGGGGTGAGGATCAGGAGGCGCCTCCGCCACCTCCTCCCCAAGAAGGCACCCTGGCTCCAAGGCGCGCTGGCCCAGGGCGAGACCCTCCATGTCTAGCGTGTGCGCGGCAAGAAGGGAGCTGCCAAGAGATCCCTCGTCCCCAAGAAGGTGCTCATGCGCTCCCAGCACCGGCGCGCCAAGATCGCGTCCCTGCGCCTCCACGCCCAGACCCCGCGCTGCTCCAAGCGGCGGCGCGTGGTAATCACCAGGAGCAGGCCTAACACCAGCAAAGGGCGCCAGTGGCCACAGCAGGCTGCCGCGCCTTCACCCCCGAGCTACACGGTGTCACATGGCCAGGCAAGTTCAAGCCTGATCTGCCCCCTCGCTACGATGGCATGGCGGACCCCACGGAATTCCTACAGCTCTATGAGCTGGGCATCGAAGCCGCCAACAGAGACAAAAAGGTCATAGCGAACTGGTTTCCCATGGCGCTCAAGGACGGCGCCCGCACCTGGCTCCTGAACCTGGCTCCCAGCATGATCTCCTCCTGGGACGAGATGCGCACTCGCTTCATCGCCATCTTCCAGGGCACTCGCGACCGGCCCCCAGCCATAAGCGACCTGTGCCGCATCAAGCAACAGCCAGGGGAAGCCCTGCAGAAATACATCCAGCGCTTCAACAACGCTCGCCACAAGATCCCCAGGGTGACTGAGGAAGCCATTATCTCAGCCTTCTCTGATGGCGTGCACGACATCAAGATGAAGGAGGAGCTGGCAATCCATGAAGACCTGTGCACATCCCTGGAGCTGTTCAACTTGGCGACCAAGTGCGCCAGGGATGAGGAAGGGCGCCTCTCCCTCTTCGAGCTCCCGTCTGCCGACCCAGAAGAGAAAAAGCCCAAGGCCAAGGACATGAAGCGTGAGGAGATGCCATGCTCGCAGTGGAACCAGACACCAAGCAAGGAAGGGATCAGCCTGAGTCATCCAAGGGCAGCCGATACTGCGTGTACCACGACCTCCACACCCACAACACCAACGAATGCCAAGAGCTCAGGGCCGTGCGAGATGGGCGTATCGGCCGACGCCCCGAGCGCAACGATAGGGGCTATGGCTGAGGAGGAGGAAGAGGTGGAGGACGATGGGAAGACTGTGGCCCTCGCCAAGGGTGGCTTGACCAACCTCGCGAGGATCGCTGGCAGGACCAGCCTCGCGAGGGAGGCTGGAGGGATCAACCTCGTGAGGATCGCCCGCACGACAACGCATGCCTCCCTCCTCTACTGCCACCACCAAGAAGGAACAAAGACCAACATCAAGATGAGGGGGCTAGGGGCTTCTAGGAGCCGTGCACAATCGCTTGCATCTTGGGTGGCACCCAGGCCCCAGCATCACAGCGCATCTTCAAGCAGTTTGCTCGCGAGGTGAATGCAGTCCTCCCCAAGCTTGAGGCCACACGCCCTCTCAGGTGGTCTGCGTGTGCCATCACATTCAGCTCAGTGGATCAGCTCAAGTGTGCGGCAATGGCCGGACTTCTCTCGATGCTTTGCTCCCAGTCATCAACAATGTGCAGGTCACCAGGACCCTCGTTGATGGCGGAGCAGGACTCAACGTCCTATCCGTCGAGACGTTCGACAATCTCCAAGTGTCGTATGATCAGCTCCAGCCGACCAAGCCTTTCTCAGGAGTCACTGATGGTTCCACCGTTCAAGTTCGCCTGCCAGTCACCTTCGGGAAGCACAACAACTACCACACCGAGCTCATTGACTTCGAAGTCGCCCACATTCGCCTGCCATACAACGCCATCCTCGGGTACCCAGCCCTAGCCAAGTTCATGGCAATGACTCACCATGGCTACAATGTCCTCAAGATGCCAAGAAGCGGTGGAGTCATCACCGTACCCTATGAGGAAAGGGACGCGGTGTGTTCACTTGAGCGTGCATTCCAAGCCGCAGCAATCGAAGACCCAGATCACAGGAGCGGAAGACTTCCCGAGGCGACCCTTAAGAAGAAGAAGGCTTCGCCTGGCCCAAGCCATAAGGAGGCAGGCGCCTCCGGAGGCGTTGCGTCAGGATTTGCACCCGTTCAGGGAGCACCACCCTCTGTTGCATAGGAAAGCGTGCTCGGCACCCTCCTCGGGCAGGGCTCGGGGCCTCTTTCTTGGAGAGCCACCGACTTTGCCAAGGTCATGAGGGAGGCACTCGGGCACACTTGGAGGGGTGCTTCCAGGCACGTTTCCCTCAGGAAGGTACGAGGCAAGGAAGACCAAACCCTCAGGAGTTCATCGCAGGAAACACCCAGGAACTACAAGAGTCGAGAGTCATGCGCGACAGCCGCTGCTTGCCCGCCATGGCCCCACATCCAGGCGAGGATGGTGGGCTGCGCGTCTGCATCGACGCGCCAGGGCTCAACCGAGCCACGTCTCAGGAGCGCCTCTGGCCTTCGCGCGTGGGGCGTTGCGAGGGTCCACCTCACAACTACATTCACATGCCTTTCGGCCTGCCGAACACGGTCGCCGCTCATCAGCGCCTGCTGAGGAGCATCCTGGAGGCTCAGGAGGTCAGGCATTGTGCGGTCCTGGCGGAGGTGGAGATGGCCCTTGAAGACCTACTTGTGCCCCCGGAGCCTCCCGAGGCTGCTGGGCCTGGGGGCTCATGAGGGTCGACGTCTTCACCGCGCGTCGCCCACTTCTTCGGCATCACTTCATCTTCAACGTCATCAGGTGACATCTTTCGAGTTCCATTTTTAGCTGGGAGAGCCCACAAGGCCGCATCGTTCCCAGGTCGCGTGGGTCTGTCCCCGCGGCACGTATCCGTTTTGCTTACGCTCTTTACCTACCTTGTTGGGGGCGCCCCTCGGGCTGCATCATCCCCAAGCTGCTCGGGCCTAGCCCAGCGGCGTTTTCTTTTCCCGCATCTACTTGAAACGGATTTGCTCCTTCGTACTTAACATACCTGACCTAATCGCCTGCTCGATTGACACCTACCCATGGAGCCCCTCGCTCTGGCACGACGTCTGCGTACGGGTCCGTCCCTGTAACGCCGATAAATCTGAGTGGTCGAGCTCTGGCTGCGGCAGCCCCGCAAGGCGCCACCTCACCAGGCCCTCAGTGCCCCAATGACTCCCTCGGAGCGACCAATGGTTAGCTGGCAATCGTAGCGACATGTCTTGTCTCTCCTTGTGATTGGTATGCAGGACCCACTCCAGGAGCAACGTGGGGGACATCGCGGGCTATCTCTCCCTCTCTCCGGCACGGACCGCTTGCACGCTAAAAGGAGGGCGCCTGAGCATCGCGACTCATGGGCTCCTACTGGCTCTCCAGCCCCCACTCCCTGGCCTTGACCCACGACAGCGTGACCTGTCATATCAGCGGCGGCTGAGCTCGCTCGAGGACCGGGACCTGAGGACGTAGAGCATTAAGGAAAGTGTGGGGAAGTGGGAAGAAGCTCGCGAGGACCTAACCCAGCAGCACCTCAGCTACCGCCACTCGGGCCGGGTGCCCCGTCGAAGGACTACCCCAAACTCAAAAGAAAGTCACGCCCTTATAGGAGCTGGACCAATGCAGCACCAAACCCTCGCCTAGTGCAGATCTGTCACGACAATGTTGCCTTCCTTTATCGCCCAGCGAGGGCTGCTCGAGCGCTAAAGGGGACCTCCCGAGCATCACGACTCGGGGGCTCTTACCGGACCTCGGGCCGCTCACCTCCTGGCCTTGACCACGACATCACGACCTGGCATACCAGCGACTGCTGAAGCTTGCCTGGGGACTAGGACCTGCCAACATAGAGAGCTATGTCCTCGTGAGTGTAGAAAGGGGGAGCTGAGCCGGGACAGGACAAGCATCTCACATCGATTCATATTAGGGATATAATGTTCGCAAAAGACATGGAAGGCGCCTTACATACCCCCGCGGGGTGTTTCTTCGATTCCTCGTAGGGAACAAAAGATGCTAATCCTAAGGAACGCTAATTTCCCGTGCCTCCGCAAGCGACACCATCATCAATAGTGGACTGCCCGGCGCTGGCGCCAACCTCATCCAGATCAGTGGCATCGGCGGCCCGATGCAGTTGCCCTACTCCGAGCACGGCGTGAGCTCGGAGGCTCGTAGCTGTCGTCGCTTGTCTCCGGAGTCACGAGAAGCTCGGGGGAGCCGCTGGATTCCCCAGCTCCTCCGCTGCCGCCTGAAGAGCTGCTGGAGGGCCAATGGGCAGGCCAGGTCCTCGCCAGTCCGATGCCCCTGCCGCTTTCCTTGGGTCGGCACTCCAACCGGCGTCCTTCAGCATCGAAGACCTTGAAGAACTTCAGGGAGGCGCCATCGTATTCAATATGAATTATGAGGGCACCCTATGTCCGGCAGACCTGGGCAATCTCACCCCAGCCCCGGGTCATGTAGAC
Organism: Triticum aestivum; assembly: GCF_018294505.1. Lineage (NCBI taxonomy): Eukaryota > Viridiplantae > Streptophyta > Magnoliopsida > Poales > Poaceae > Triticum > Triticum aestivum. The sequence goes on along the minus strand of NC_057800.1, from coordinate 179,145,193 downwards.
CTTGCCCGGAGCGATGACTGCGACCTCCGCTCCGGTCGCGAGGGTGCTGCAGTGGGCATGCTACAGCCAGAGCTCCAGAGACCCGCTCGGCGGCATCTCAAAGGCGAAGGAGGGAGGAAGGTGGATCCAAGAGCATGGGGGCATGGCGGCGTGAAGCATGAGCTCATAGGAGGAGCCTTCGGCGTGGACTCCAGGGGGAACGACGCACACCATCGTGACTCGCCGGCGTCGGCGGCGGCACCGTCGGTGTTGCTCGACGGCCTCTTCCCCAGGGCCCTCGATTCAGGCATACAAGGGCAGTGGAAACCCAGGTGGCAGCCGCTCATACCAGGGCCTCGATGCCTCTTGCCAAGCACCCTCATCTTGGCGGCAGGGGACTAGCTGTTTCTTCGGCGGAAGAGGGTCAGGACCTTCTCGGGGGGCCTTTCCCTTCTCTTCTACAGAAAACCGGCGGATTGGTGCCATTGGCGTAAGGAGAAGCAAGGACAAGGAAGAAGAAGGAAAGGAGTAGCAGGAAGGGATAAGCCAACGAGGCTCACGCGGCCACGTACTTATAGCCGGAGAAGGCCGACCGCCGGCCACCACGATCGCAGGTAATCATGACCCATTTCTCTGCATGCAGGGATTTGTCAAGTCGAGTGGTTGCCGAGGCGTCGTGGGGAAGCGCAGATGCCCATGTCCAATCAATCACCACGGGGCGCCCAAGGCCGCAGGCTATTGGGGCCCACGGCGCTTCGTGCTTGCCCCTTCGCTTCTCTGCTAAGCCAAGCCCGGCGCGCCTTGGGCCCGGGGGCTACTATCGGCGTTCTGGGAACGAGGGTCCCCAGACTTGCCTGCCTGCGGCCTATGGCTTGGCTCGAGTGGGGGCCCAGTGGGGCCCAGCTTCATCAGCTCAAGCTCAAGACCCTCGCAAGGGGCCAAGCCTTGCGGGGCGGACGACAGGAGGCTTCCTCAGGAGCAGCCTCATCAGGCAGGCTCGCGAGGAGGCGGAGAGATCAAGGCAGGAGTGCCTCGCGAGGAGCCCGTGACGCAAGCCATGACGATCGAGATTAGGCGGGCGCCAGGCGGGCGCCGGCCTGCGCCGTGTCCTTGTTTCCCCTTCGGTGCAAAGGGAGCAAGCACAGGCTAAGGCATCGGGCAAAGGTTGCCATTTCGGTGCAACGAGACCAAGGCCAGCAGAGCGGCAGGACAGAGGTCACCATGGAGCCCAAGGCAGCGTCATCACTAGTGCTTTTGGCAGCCGAAGACCACCTTTGGTCAGGATAACTTGTACTAGATGTTCCCCTTCAAAATTGCCAATTGTTGGCGCCCTTCCCGCTCATTATTTGGGAAGAGGACCAGGGCCTCTATAAATAGGACTAACCACCGTAGGAAGAGGGGGCAAGAAAAAGAAAGGGGGAGAAAAAGAAAGAGAAAGAAAGAGAGAAGAGAAAGAGAGAAAGAGATCCAGACCAAGTAGAACACACTGCGCCAGCTCAAGAACACCTATTGCGAGGCCGTTCTTCCCCCTGTATTATTCATCATCAGCCCCTGAGGCCATCCACCACAAAACACACTAGAGTAGGGTATTACACCACATCGGTGGCCCGAACCAGTATAAACCTCGTGTCCTTTGTGTGTTCTTCTTTCCAGCCTAGATTTCTTGTGAGCCATAGAAGCAAGAGTTGGTAGGGGAAAGATCTCCGTGCGCACCCTAGAGTTTGAACCTTAAGGGTCTGCCGGAACCCGAAATCCAACATAATGTAATGCAATGGATGAGAGTTTGTGATGGGTACTTGGTATGGCTTGACTTGGTCTAGATCTCCCCGGCAACAGCGCCAGAAATTCTTCCTGTTACTTCTTGAGCTTGTGTTGGTTTTTCCCTTGAAGAGGAAAGGGTGATGCAGCAAAGTAGAGATAAGTATTTCCCTCAGTTTTGAGAACCAAGGTATCAATATAGTAGGAGACAACACACAAGTCACTGACTACCTGCACAAACAAACAACAACTTGCACCCAACGTGATAAAGGGGTTGTCAATCCCTTCACGGTTACTTGCAAAGTGAGATCTGATAGAGATAGATAAATGGTAAAGTAAATATGTTTGGTATTTTTGGTTTATAGATCGGAAAGTAAAAGATTGCAAAATAGTAGATCGGAAACTAATATGAAAGAAAATAGACCTTATATGATGGAAAATAGACCCAGGGGCCATAGGTTTCACTAGAGGCTTCTCTCAAGATAGCAAATAATACGGTGGGTGAACAAATTACTGCCAAGCAATTGATAGAAAAGCGCAAAGTTATGACGATAACTAAGGCAATGATCATGAATATAGGCATCAAATCCATGTCAAGTAGACCAAAACAATTCTGCATCTACTACTATTGCTCCACACATCGACCGCTATCCAGCATGCATCTAGAGTATTAAGTTCATAAAGAACGGAGTAACACATTAAGCAAGATGACATGATGCAGAGGAATTAACTCAAGCAATATGATGAAAACCCCACCTTTTTATCCTCGATGGCAACAATACTATACGTGCCTTGTTGCCCCTACTGTCACTGGGAAAGGACACCGCAAGATTGAACCCAAAGCTAAGCACTTCTCCGATTGCAAGAAAACCAATCTAATTGGCCAAATCAAATCGATAGTTCGAAGAGAGTTACAAAGATATCAAATTATGCATAAAAGAATTCAAAGGAGATTCAAATAATATTCATAGATAAGCTGATCATAAATCCACAATTCATTGGATCTCGGGAAACACACCACAAAAGAGTATTACATCGAATAGATTTCCAAGAACATTGAGGAGAACATGTTATTGAGAATCAAAGAGAGAGAAGAAGCCATCTAGATACTAGCTATGGACCCGTAGGTCTGAGGTAAACTACTCACGCTTCATCCGAAGGGCAATAGAGTTGATGTAGAAGCCCTCCATGATCGAATCCCCCTCCGACAGGACGCCGGAAAAGGTCCCTAGATGGGATCTCACGGGTACAGAAGGTTGCGGCGGTGGAAAAGTGTTTTCGTGGCTTGTTCTGGTGGTTTGGGGGATATAAGAGCATATATAGGCAAAAGAATTAGGTCAGGAGGTGCACGAGGGGCCCACAAGGGTGGGGAGTGCGCGAAGGTTTTATTTGGTTTGGACTCCGTTTGGTATTCCTTTTTTGCAAAACTAAAAAATAGGGAAAAACAAGAACTAGCACTGGGCTATAGGTTAATAGGTTAGTCCCAAAAATAAAATAAAATAGCATATTAATGCATATAACACATCCGAAACGGATAATATAATAACATGGAACAATAAAAAATTACATATATATTGGAGAAAAATCAGAGCCAATATGGGCATCCAGGTTCCGCTATTGGTTATTGATCGGAGAGGTGTCTAGGTCATGTCTACATAGTTATTGAACCCATAGGGTCCGCACGCTTAACGTTTGATGATGATATAGTATTATATGAGTTATGTGATTTGGTGACCGAATGGTTTTTGGAGTCCCGGATGAGACCACGAACATGATGAGGAGTCTCAAAATGGTCGAGAGGTAAAGATTGATATATAGGACGATAGTATTCGGACACCAGAAGTGTTTCGGGGGGTACCGGATACTTATCGGGTCACCGGAAGGGGTTCCGGGCACCCCCGACAAAAGATATGGACCTTACGGGCCAAGAGGGGAAACGCACCAGCCACAAGGGGCTGGTGGCCCCCCCTAAGAGGAGAAGGAAAGAGGGGAAGGGAAAGGAATAGAGGAATAGGATTCCCCCTTCCTTCCCTCTCCCCCCTTCTTTCCTTCTCCCTCCGACAAACATGGCAGGGGGCGCGGCCAAGGGCAGGAGCCCAAGTAGGATTTGGACCTACTTGGGGCGCCCCTTGGTCTCTCCCGTCTCCTTCCCACCTATATATATGAGGAGGGGGCGCCTAGCACACCCCAGACAATTGCCTAGCCGTGTGCGGTGCCCCCTCCACCGTTTACACCCCGGTCATATTTTTGTAGTGCTTAGGCGAAGCCCCACTGAGATCACTTCACCTTCACCACGCGGTCATGCCAACGAAACTCATCTACTACCTCTATGTCTTGCTGGATCAAGAAGGCAAGGGACATCACCGGGCTGAACGTGTGCAGAACACGGAGGTGTCGTGCGTTCGGTACTTGATCGGTTGAAGCACGGAGAAGTTCGACTACATCAACCGCGTTGTGAAACGCTTCCGCTTACGGTCTACGAGGGTATGTAGACACTCTCTCCCCCTCATTGCTATGCATCTCCATGGATAGATCATTTCATGTGCATAGAATTTTTTTGTTTTCCATGCAACAATTCCCAACGGTGGTATCAGAGCCAACTCTATGCGTAGATGATATGTACAAGTAGAACACAAAGAGTTGTGGGTGGTGATAGTCATACCGCTTACCACCAACGTCTTATTTTGATTTGGCTATATTGTGGGATGAAGTGGCCCAGACCAACCTTACATGTCCACGCACATGAGACCGGTCCACCGACAGACATGCAACTAGTTTTGCATAAAGGTGGCTGGCGGATGTCTGTTTCTCCTACTTGAGTTGAATCAAATTTGACTATAGCCGGTCCTTGAAGAAGGTTAAAACAGCAAATTTGACGAAACACCATTGTGGTTTTATGTGTAGGTAAGAACGGTTCTTGCTAGAAGCCCGTAGCAGCCACGTAAAACTAGCTACAACAAAATAGAGGACGTCCAACTTGTTTTTGTAGGGTATGTTGTGACGTGATATGGTCAAGACATGATGTGATATACATCATTGTATGAGATGATCATGTTTTGTAAGATATCTGACAATCGACAGGGGCCTTATGGTTGTCTCTTTATTGTATGAAATGCAAACTCCATGTAATTGCTTTACTTTATCACTATGCATTAGCGATAGTTGTAGAGGCAATAGTTGGCGAGACGACCACGACGCTACGATGGAGATCAAGGTGTCGAGCCAGTGACGATGGAGATCATGATGATGCTTTGGAGATGGAGATCAAAAAACACAAGATGACGATGGCCATATCATATCACATATTTTGATTGCATGTGTTTTATCTTTCATGCATCTTATTTTGCTTAGTACGACGGTAGCATTATAAGATGATCCCTTCAGTAAATTTCAAGGTAAAAGTGTTCTCCCTGAGTATGCACCGTTGCTACAGTTCATCATGTTGAGACACCATGTGATGATCGGGTGTGATAGACTCTACGTTCACATACAATGGGTACAAGACAGTTTTGCACATCAGGAATACTTGGGTTAAACTTGACGAGCCTAGCATGTACACACATGGCCTCGGAACACTGGGGACTGAAAGGTCGAATGTGAATCATATACACTACTGCAGGATACTGCTAACGCGACACTATGATCAGAGACCCTTCGACAAAAAATGTGTGCGATGCCATAATCACAAACGGTGGTGTAAAAAATTGTCAAAAAAGGTGCAAAATGTTTGTGATGGTGGAGCCATCAAACACGGTTCAGATTTTAGTTGCGTGTGCGATGCAGGACACATGGTTAATCCATTCAATCTGTCTGCGATGAGGCAGAACAACAGAAACGGGCAGCTATAACAATGTGTGTGCGAAGCAGGACACACCATTAATCCATTCGAACTATTCGCGATGAGGCAGAACAACAGAAACGGGCAGCCATATCAATGTGTGTGTGATATACGACATACGGTTAACTCGGGTGAACTGTTTTTGATTAGGGAACACAACAGAAACGGTTCAACTTAACAAGATGTGTGTGATATGCGGGATACAGTTCACATGGATGAACTATTTGCGATGAGCCAAAAGAACACAAATGAGCCGTATAAACAAGATGTGTGTGATATGTGGCAAACAGCCGACTCGGATGAACTGTTTGCGATGACAAATTACAACACAGACGGTCAATACAGTTACTTCGTGTGTGATTCTGTGTGTACAAAAAACTTTGGAAAATGCAAACTAGTTGCTTGCGTTGGCTAGGAGTATCGCACATGATGCGTCTGCGAGTACTCATGTGCGATGATTAGTGTGTTACACATACGTTTCCTTATGTGAACATGTGTGTGAATTTGCAATATGGACAGTTAATATGCAAATGCCTTCTGGACATCGGGCACACGCTTAAACTCAATGAACTATGTACGATACTAATACTTTCCATGAAAATTTATGAACTTGGGTAACAACATTTGAGTAACATATATATAGTGGTTACACTATTCGACAAAATGAGGATCTTCGTAACATGGTTTTGACAACCATATGGTCCATATCTACATACTTAACATAGTCACAACTATCACATTTTAAGAGGTTAAGGGCCAACAACCATATGGTCCATATCTACATACATAACGTATATAGTAACAGCTAGCACATTTTAAGAGGCCGAGGGCCAACAACCACAACTATCCACTGGAAGCAGTTTGATCACGGTGACTCGGCATCTCGTCAATGAAGAGGAAGAGCCCTCCTGTGCCATGATAGATCATGAGTGGAACAATGTCTCCAATTTTCCAATATGGATGCATGGCCATGAGAAGCGAGAACTTGTTAATTTGAATGGGTCCATTTCTGTGGGAAATGCAGTACCTTGCAATCACTTTGGCGTTATTAGCAGACACAAGTGTAATTCGACCACACCGGGAAATCGATCCAGGAACTGCTACAGGGGGTAATTTTTGTTGACATGTATAATAAAAAACAATTGTAACATATCGTTGAAGATATATATTGTTGGGGAATGCAGTAATTTCCAAAAAATTCCTACGCACACATAAGATCCATCTAGGTGATGCATAGCAACGAGAGGGGAGAGTGTTTCCACGTACCCTCGTAGACCATAAGCGGAATCGTTATGACAACACGGTTGATGTAGTCGTACGTCTTCATGATCCGACCGATCCTAGCATCGAAGGTACATCACCTCTACGATCTGCAAACGTTTAGCTCGGTGACATCCCACGAAGTCTAGATCTAACTGAGGTCGAGGGAGAGTTTCATCAGCACGACGATGTGATGACGGTGATGATGAAGTTACTAACGCAGGGCTTCACCTAAGCACTACGACGATATGACCGAGGTGGAATTCTGTGGAGGGGGCATCGCACACGGCTACACTATCAACTTGTGTGTCTATGGGGTACCCCCTCCCCCCTATATAAAGGAGTGGAGGAGGGGGAGGGCCGGTCCTCTCATGGCGCGCCCAAGGGGGGAGTCCTACTCCCGGTGGGAGTAGGATTCCCGTTTCCCTTGTTGGAGTAGGAGAGAAAGGAAGGGGTAGAGAGGGAAGGAAGGGGGGAGCGGCCCCCACCCAATGCAGATTGGGCTTGGGGGGGTGCGCCCTCCACCATGGCCGCCTCCTCCTCTCTCCCACTAAGGCCCAATAAGGCCCATACACTCCCCGGGGGGTTTCGGTAACCCCCCGGTACTCCGATAAATGCCCGAACTCACCCAGAACCATTCCAATGTCCAAACATAGCCTTCCAATATATCGATCTTTGTGTCTCGACCATTGTGAGACTCCTCGTCATGTCCATGATCATATCCAGGACTCTGAACTACCTTCGATACATCAAAACACATAAACTCATAATACCGATCGTCACCGAACGTTAAGTGTGCGAACCGTACGGGTTCGAGAACTATGCAGACATGACCGAGACTCATCTCCGGTCAATAACCAATAGCGGAACCTGGATGCTCATATTGGTTCCTACATATTCTATGAAGATCTTTATCGGTCAAACCGCATAACAACATACGTCATTCCCTTTGTCATCGGTATGTTACTTGCCCAAGATTCGATCGTCGGAATCTCAATACCTAGTTCAATCTCATTACCAGCAAGTCTCTTTACTCGTCCTGTAATGCAACATCCCGTAACAAACTCATTAGTCACATTGCTTGCAAGGCTTATAGTGATGTGCATTACCGAGAGGGCCCAGAGACACCTCTCCGATACACGGAGTGACAAATCCTAATCTTGATCTATGCCAACTCAACAAACACCATTGGAGACACCTGTAGAGCATCTTTATAGTCACCCAGTTACGTTGTCACGTTTTATAGCACACTAAGTGTTCCTCCGGTATTCGGGAGTTGCATAATCTCATAGTCATAGGAACATGTATAAGTTATGGAGATAGCAATAGCAGTAAACTAAACGATCAAAGTGCTAAGTTAACAGATGGGTCAAGTCAATCACATCATTCTCTAATGATGTGATCCCATTCATCAAATGACAACTCTTGTCCATGGCTAGGAAACTTAACCATCTTTGATTAATGATCTAGTCAAGTAGAGGCATACTAGTGACACTCATTTTGTCTATGTATTCACACATGTACTAATTTTTCGGTCAATACAATTCTAGCATGAATAATAAACATTTATCATGATATAAGGAAATATAAATAACAACTTTATTATTGCCTCTAGGGCATATTTCCTTCATATATAGTTTATGAGCATCAACATTAAAATAAGACTTTTTACCAGCATTTTGTGCACACAATTGGTCTTGTTCAGTGTGTGCACCATAGGTCTAATTAATCCAATCCAAAATCCAGCGTTCATACGTTGTGCTATCTCTGTCAGATTATCAACAAAGTTTATGACATGCTTCAAGTCCTTCTAGTGAAATTTGGTACGCTTAGTAACATACAGATCGTTCACTATGCATCCAACTTATCCTGCTTAAAAGGTGGAAAGGTATTATTTATTCAGAACATGGCAGAAGAATATATATAGTGTGCATAAATTGGTAAATAGAATTTGTTACTGCCTAGGAACGAAGTCAGAATATGATATCACAATTGGTTGCTTAAATAGTGATCAATTGGTTGCTTAAATAGTAATATGACAACAAGGAGAAAGTTGAAAGGACACTAACCGCGATCAGACTTTGATTGGCTGATGATGTTGGGGAAGTAAACATCCATGTTAATTAGACCAGGCTGTGGGGCATGCACTAGAATTTTATTGCCATCTTTCAGTTCATAACACTTAGACATTTTTCTCCAAAGGTCCGCATTAAAATAGGAGTGACCATATTTATCAAGTTTTACACTAACCTTCATTGTAAATCCATGTTGCGTTGTCAATATGACATCCTCGGAGTCATCAGCAAAGTAAAGCCCAAGATTTCCTTCTACTGCTACAAAGCAAGGGATGTACTGCTTGAAATGAAAATTAAGATCGTAAATTAGATATATTGAAATAACAGAGCAAGATGCAAATATGGGAGTAACTGAAAGAACAGATCCATATATATATATAGAGAGAGATGAAAGCAAAGTAAATATAGAATTAAAAATAGATAGTGTAACAAAGATTTGATGCAAATATATAGATAATGTAGCAACAAACGGTATATGTTCACAAATTTAGGCCATGCCGACCGTGGTAGGTTGAGATTGAACATACCGAGCGCTCCCTGAAGTCATCTGGAATGGTGAGATAGAACTTCGTTCCCGACTGGCCACGACCACAGTTGCCCGATTTGTGCTCGCACTGTGGACACATGAATGAACACCCATGAATTAGCTAGAACAAAAATGATTCCATGGCGATTTCCGCTGGTTGATTAACAGCGACGGATGGACTACGATAAGAGATGAGTGAATATTTTGCTAGTTAAGTTGATTACCTTCTCCATGAGAAAAATCCCCAGCCCAATCCCACAGAAAACCCCAGTCGACCAGAGTCTAGAATGTCGGTGGAGATAGGCGGCGGAAAGCGGTGGACGCGAATACCGGTGTCGTTTGGAGCGCGACCTACGCCCGCCGCCAACAACCATCGAGCTTAGGGTGCAGATTGCGGAGGAGTCCGCGGCGAGTGAGTGGGGACGAAGTGGGCAAGGGTTTTATTTTCCTTTTGCATGTGTGAGTGAACACACATGGTTCGCAGAGGCGATGGAGATGAATCGTGTGTGAGGGAGTCCTGGATTAGGGGGTGTTCGGATAGCCAGACTATACCTTCAGCCGGACTCCTGGACTATGAAGATATAAGATTGAAGACTTCGTCCCGTGTCCGGATGGGACTTTCCTTGGCGTGGAAGGCAAGCTTGGCGATGCGGATATTCAAGATCTCCTACCATTGTAACCAACTTTGTGTAACCCTAACCCTATCTGGTGTCTATATAAACTGGAGGGTTGTAGTCCGTAGGACGTCAACTCCATATACAACAATCATACCATAGGCTAGCTTCTAGGGTTTAGCCTCCTTGATCTCGTGGTAGATCTACTCTTGTACTACCCATATCATCAATATTAATCAAGCAGGAGTAGGGTATTACCTCCATCGAGAGGGCCCGAACCTGGGTAAAAACATCGTGTCCCTTGTCTCCTGTTACCATCCGGCCTTGACGCATAGTTCGGGACCCCCTACCCGAGATCTGCCGGTTTTGACACCGACATTGGTGCTTTCATTGAGAGTTCCTCTGTGCCGTCGCAATCAGGAAGGATGCCTCCTCCCGTCTTTAAAGACGGCGCCGTTGCTAAGGGAGCCTTGGCTGTCGGCCAAACTCTCCGGTTAGGTGGTTTCCTCATGACCGCCTGTTCGGCTGTTGCACCGACGGTGACCTCTCGGGTCATCAAAAGCAACCTACACGTCAGCTCGGAGCTCGTCGAGCAGCTAGATCCAATGGAGCTCTCTTCCGTAAACGAGCTCTTGGATCGCATCGCCGCCCTGGGGGTCGCTACGGGTTACGACCAGGTTGGGCTTAAACCCGATCTAAGAGAAATTAACTCTCCCCAAGTCACCCACCACGTTGCCGTGGTAGAGGCGCAGTGCGGCGACCCTTCATCTATTTTAAGGACTAGCTACGTCCGAATTCCTGACCCCTCCAAGCCGGATACCCACGGAGAGGAGGATGTAACTCAAGACCTGAGCTTAGGATCAGGCAACGGGATAGATTCGTTGGACAACATCCAAGAATCCGAACTTCAGAGTTTGGAAACTCTTCGGCCTCCGAATCTTGGATTGGGTGGGGTTTCAGATTCAACGACACCCGCCCACCCGAACATAAGCGATCTCTCCCAAATCAGGCAGAGGCCCGAGGAAACAATACATCATTACTGGGCCAGATTCCTCCTGGTTATGAACAGGATAAAGGATTGCCGCGAGGGAGACGCAATCTCAATTTTCTGCAGTATTGCACGGACGAGGGAATCCTTAACACCGTAAGTCGTCGTGATATTACACGCTTCACTGACTTGGCGTCCATAGAACAAAAATACTGTGCGATGGAAAGCGCCTGGAAAACCGAAATAAAATTTTGGGATAATCCGGCCTTGAATAGTAATCCCGTCCGAACTAAGAGGGTGCATCATCATAGGACACCCGGGATAAACACCAAAAAGCCAAAACCCTCTACAGGGCATGGAACCGTACTGGAAAGGTGGCTTGATGGACCCTGTAGAATTCACAGTACAGAGGACGCCACACCAACTCACAGCCTTAGAGCATGTTGGATACTCCGGCAGGTGGCCAAAATTGGCGAGGACCTCTTAATTCTGGAGGCCGCAGAAAGCCAGCCCGAGGACACCAGTACCGTTCTCACAGTCTTCGAGACTTTCGCATCAAACAATATGCGAAAAAGAACACTCCGCAGCCTCGCCGAAGTCTATCAAGTTGCAACAATAAATCCATGGAGCGACACTGCTATTACCTTCAACGCAAGTGATGAACCTAGATTCCGAACAGCCCGAGCACCAGCCGCATTGGTCCTCAGTCCCATAGTGGACGGCTTTCGCCTCACCAAGGTGCTCATGGATGGAGGCAGCGGACTGAACCTCATTTATGAGGAAACCCTTCAAAAAATGGAAATAGACTGGAACCGCATCGAGCGAAGCAGCACAACCTTTAGAGGAATAATCCCCAGTCGGGAAGCGCGCTGCACAGGAAAAATCACACTAGATGTGGTGTTCGGCACGCCGGATAATTACAGGTCCGAAGAAGTCACGTTTCAGGTGGCCCCGTTCAAAAGCGGATATCACGCTTTACTAGGGCGGGAAGCATTCACAATCTTCCAAGCAATACCCCATTACGGGTACATGAAGCTTAAGATGCCCGGGCCGAACGGAATTATCACTCTAGCTAGTGATCCGGACATAGCACTCCGCGCCGAAAACAAGACGGCCGCATTAGCCCTTGAGGCACTATCCGAAGCCTTAGCGGCCGAGGAACTGACTGCGCTGCGCTCCACGGTTAACAGGGATGATGTGATACTCGACAAGAGATCCAAATCCACATCCTTCAAGCCAGCTGACGAAATAGTCAAATTCCAGGTCCATCCAACGGACCCCAATAAAACAGCTTCCATCGGGGCACGACTGAACCCTGATGTAGACGCCGCACTGCGAGAGTTCCTACGAGAGAACTGGGACATTTTCGCCTGGCACCCTTCAGACATGCCAGGGATCCCACGCAGGCTGGCCGAACACAGCTTAAATATCCTAAAAGGATTCAAACCTGTCAAACAAGCCCTTCGGCGTTTTTCCGAACCCAAGAGACAGGCTATGGGAGAGGAGCTAGCCAAGCTATTGGAGGCCAGATTCATTAGAGACATAAAACATCCGGACTGGCTAGCAAACCTGGTGATGGTACCAAAGAAGGACAAATCCTGGCGCCTGTGTGTCAATTTTAAAGACCTTAACAAGGCTTGCCCAAAGGATCCCTTCCCCCTCCCCTGTATCGATCAAATTATCGATGCCACCGCAGGACACGATTCGTTGTGTTTCCTCGACGCATACTCCGGTTACCATCAAATCAAGATGGCAGAATCAGACCAAGCCGCAACAGCATTCATCACACCATACGGCCCATTCTGCTTCAACACAATGCCCTTCGGGCTGAAAAACGCCGGCGCAACATATCAGCGCATGATCCAGACATGTCTGGCAAACCAGATCGGCAAAATAGTGGAGGCGTATGTGGATGATGTGGTCGTCAAATCAAGACATGTCGAATCTCTAGTAGACGACTTGAGGCTTGCATTCGATAACCTCCGAAAATATGACATCAAGCTCAACCCGGAAAAATGCGTCTTCGGCGTTCCAGCCGGAAAGCTCTTGGGCTTCATTGTATCCGGTAGAGGAATTGAAGCAAATCCAGCCAAGATCCGAGCTTTGTCACAATTGGATATCCCAAAGGACCTCAAACAAATACAAAAATTAACCGGATGCGTGGCGGCTTTAAGCCGCTTCATCTCCCGCTTGGGAGAAAAGGCACTACCCCTCTATCGCCTCCTTCGGCGCACCGAACACTTCGAGTGGACGGATGCCGCCACGGCCGGACTTGATGAAATAAAAGCCATATTGGCAACAAACCCAGTCCTGGCCGCACCGAACACCGGCGAACCAATGTTATTGTACATTGCAGCAACACATCAAGTTGTCAGCGCAGTGCTCGTTGTCGAGCGGGAAACGGATGGACACAAATTCCCCCTTCAAAGGCCGGTCTACTACGTGTCCACTGTCCTCACTCCATGCAAATCACGGTACCCGCATTATCAAAAGATTGCATACGCGGTATTCATGGCATCCCGGAAGCTACGACACTACTTTCAAGAGTGTTCCATAACAGTAGCCTCGAAGTACCACTCAACGATATTATCAACAACAGCGATGCAATGGGCCGGATTGCAAAATGGGCCATCGAGCTTCTCTCGTTCGATATAACCTATAAGCCACGGCGAGCTATTAAATCGCAAGTTTTGGCTGACTTCGTCGCAGAATGGACGGAGGCCGAGCTCCCTAAAGAGTACGGCACATATTCAAACTGGATTATGCATTTCGACGGCTCCAAAATGTTGGCCGGACTGGGGCTGGCGTCGTCCTGACGTCCCCCACAGGAGACACAGTCCAATATGTGCTCCAGATCATGTACACGGATTCCAACAATGCAGCCGAATATGAGGCCCTCCTACATGGTCTCCGGATAGCAGTATCCATGGGTATCCAGCGCCTAGAGGTACGCGGGGATTCAAACCTCGCGATATCCCAAATAAATGGAGACTTCGACGCCAAGGACCCAAAAATGGCAGCTTACCGCAACGCCGTCCTAAAAATGTCAGCTCGGTTCGAAGGGCTGGAGTTTCACCATATAGCCCGAGAAAACAATCAAGCAGCGGACGTCCTGGCACGCATCGGAGCAAAACGCGATGCAGTCCCCCCAACATCTTTTTGGAAAGATTGTTCAAGCCATCCGTAGCATGGGAGGGGGAACCCGCAAATAACAGCCCGGACCCAGCCGCACCACTCGACGCCGAACAATCTGACACAATTGGAGGCTCTGCCAATGAAATTACACCTTCAGCCCACGTAATAATGGCGGTTATCGCCCCGTGGACAGAACCACTCCTAGCCTACCTTACTAGGCAGGAACTCCCGGAGGACCAAAACGAGGCCCGCTGCATAGTGCGGCGATCTAAAGCCTATAGAGTCCATGAGGGAGAGCTTTATAAGAAAAGCACTACCGGAGTCCTTCAAAGGTGCATCTCCGAAGAGGAAGGGCGGAACCTTCTGGCTGAAATTCATGCCGGACTCGGTGGTCACCACGCCGCTGCTCGGTCCCTTGTTAGCAAGGCTTTCCGTACAGGCTTTTATTGGCCGACGGCCCGGGCAGACGCTCAGGACCTAGTCCAACGATGCGCTGGTTGCCAACTTTTTGCCAACCAAAGCCATATGCCACCCACCGCACTCCAAACTATACCCATCACCTGGCCTTTTGCGGTCTGGGGGCTTGACATGGTCGGACCCCTTAAAGGTGGGACCGATAGGAAAAAATACTTACTGGTCATGGTGGATAAGTTCACCAAATGGATAGAAGCCAAGCCTGTTAAAACGGCCGAATCCGGACCTGTGATAGACTTCATATCCGGGGTTGTACACCGTTATGGCGTCCCCCACAGCATCATAACCGATAACGGTACAAACTTTACCGCCGACGAGGTAAAACTCTGGTGCAAAAACATGGGCATCAAGCTCGATTATGCTTCCGTCTATCACCCACAAACCAACGGCCAGGTCGAACGCGCAAATGGTCTTATCATGAGCGGCATTAAACCCAGACTGGTGCGGTCCCTCAAGGAATCTAACACGCACTGGGTAGAGGAGCTCGACTCCGTGCTATGGGGGCTGCGGACCACGCCAAATCGCACCACCGGATACACACCATTTTTTATGGTGTACGGCGCAGAGGCAGTTCTGCCCTGCGACATAATTCATGACTCACCTAGAGTGCGCATGTACGAAGAAAGAGAAGCCGAGCTCGATCGGCAGGACAACTTGGACGCCTTGGAGGAGGAGCGTGACGTGGCAAAAGCCCGTTCCGCATTTTATCAACAGCAGGCCCGAAGATATCAAAGCAGAGAAGTACGGGCCAAAAATTACAATGTTGGCGAACTAGTTCTACGCCTGCCGGATAAGAAAAAGGACAAACTCAAGCCCAAGTGGGAAGGTCCATTCATAATCGACCAAGTCCTGACTGGTGGGGCGTACCGCCTGCGAGATGCGTCGGATAACCGACTCGAGCCGAACCCGTGGAACGCCACCCGTCTCCGAAGATTCTATGCCTAGCGCCGGACTCTGTGTTCGTCTCCTTCCTCTGTCCATTTTTTGCATTTTTCTGTCTTACATTTCTCTCCTTCCCCTCTTTTCTTTTATAGCCCTTAAAGGCTCATCTAGTGACGCGCCACTCGCGCTCATTAAACCTGGGGGCTTCTTTAACAGAAGCTTATTTATACGGGCTTCACGCCCAACACATGCGTCAAACTTCCGCATGTACCTTTTTCTTCACCATTATATGCATCGATATGACTTAAGTTTTGGCCAAGCTGGGTTGCCTGGCTCCTGTGCTTACCCCTACGTTCCCGATTGTTCGGCTAGGCGGTAAAGGGAGCACCTCTGCGATTGTTACTGCCGGGTCAGCCGGATGTGTACCTCAGACTGGGTGAAGCCGAAAGCTAGCGTTCTTAAGGGAATATTCGGTCGGTGAAATAAAAGATGATCTTTTTACTCATTTTATGCGCCCCCAGATGCTTTTTTCTGCGTCTTTTCACGCAGTCCGGACATGCACTTTAGGGCATGCCTCCCAGCGAAAGGAACCCCTAACGGAACTATTCTCTCTGGAAGATGTTTCTTACTAACCATGTAATATAACATAACTAGTTGGGCACTTGTCTGATAAAGCACTAATGACCCCTACGCCTGGTCTCCACGCATACCCCGGTTCTTATATAACCGCTATGGTATTCGGACACACTCCGGACCGTCAGGTCCCGAGGTTGAAGCGAAAAGGTCGGCAACGACAAACGATCTACAATCCGGCTAGAAGGCATTACACATGTCAATTCAAAATTACATAGTCATTCTGACTGATTGTATTCCTCTTCTATACCATCTAACAGGCTGTCTAATTTACAGTCCTGCTG
This sequence comes from Triticum aestivum, assembly GCF_018294505.1. Taxonomy (NCBI): domain Eukaryota; kingdom Viridiplantae; phylum Streptophyta; class Magnoliopsida; order Poales; family Poaceae; genus Triticum; species Triticum aestivum. The sequence continues at coordinate 179,128,747 of NC_057800.1, read as the reverse complement.
GGAATACTTCGCGGCCAACTCTACTTGGCCATATACTAAGCTTACAGGGATCTCCTTCCCGTCAGGCCCCACTGGTCCGACCTCGGCCATGTGGTTTGGGTCAGACTTCGTAAAACGGGTCTTCACCATGGCCCAGGCCTCCCTAGCGCCTTGTCGGCAGGCCGATATCTTCCACAACCGGAAGCGCCGCCGAGCTCCCTTCAGCTTCTCCGCAAGCTCTCCAAGGCCCTCGGGCATGGAGTGGGCAGGCCATAAGGCTTGGGCAACGCTTCGCATCACCTGCCGAATTCGCTCGTGCAGTTGCAAGAGTTCGGGAAGAAGGTCACCCGTAGAACCGGGCATCTCCTCTGCAGGACGACCTGTGAGCATACCTACAGACATTACTCTGTTAGTCGACTTCCTCGCCGAACTCTTTTTTCAAAGTTCGTTCAAGCACTTACTAAATATGCCGCGTCGAAGCCGCTGATTCTCCTTCGTGGAGTCCGACAGCTGGCCACGAACATCTTTAAGTTCGACGTCCAGCTTGGTGTTGGCATCCTGAAGATCATTCTTCTCTCGCCTCACCTTTGTCAACGTACTCTCACCGGCCTTTAGCCGGCGTAAGAGTTGTTGCTTTTCCGGATCAAGTCCGGCGCCATCTGCAATATGATTTGTCAGATTTGCACCCACACCGCACAATACTAATCTTTCGAAGTGTATCTTACCTGAGGGGGTCTCTTTGGGCTCCCCTGCTGCGGCTAGTGCGGCCTCTAGTTGGGCCTTGCACTTTTCCAGCTCCTGGGACAGTACGGTATTCTTCTCTGTAAGAACCTGCATATTAAATGATCCTTAAATCAGTTGCTCTAACTGTTTCAAGTCTCGGGGGCTACTGGTATATATATATTTGACCAAAATTTTCTTACCCGTATGTCTTTTACATACTGCTCCGTGGCTCTGGCTAAACCATTTTGAGCGGCACGGAGGTACGCATCTCCCGAATTAAAGGCATCTAAAGCCTCTTGGGAGAAACAAGCGTCGCGTAGAACTGTCCGGCGACGCCTGTGGTTCATGGCACTCTCCACTTCAGAATTTGTGGCAGACAGCCTGTCCGCATCCTCTGTCGGAGGAGCGTCCGGTGCGCGCCTTGTGCTCGCCTCCGCTTCCTGGCCAGACGTTGGAGCCTGGCTGGTGGAGGCGCGATTGGCAACCTCTCCGGATGTAGTCCGGCGAGGTCTCTTCGTTCTGAAGATAGCACGAACGTTAATATGCCCTGACAGAATAACACCAGGGAAACAGAGGGTGCGCTATACCTTTGCGCCGGCATCTCAGTCCGGACTACATTCCTTTTTGCCCCACGGGGCCCTGCGGCCCCTCGTTGGCTAGCCGCCGCAGGTTCGGCCTCCCGCCTCGGAAATCTCCCCTGCAAAACACGGTTGTCGTCAGAAACACCGGAATACGTGAGAATGGAATCTCTCTCAAGGGAATGAGACTCCGGTTTCTGTCACCTGGGAGGCCGGGATTAACCCTGGGTAATCAGCCGTAATGGCTACCAAGGTATTGTCCTTGCTTAGCTGATGGAACACCCCGTCGATAAGCTCCACCGATATGTCCGGATCCTCTTCGGAGTCCGGATCGAGGGACCGTTCTGGGTCCTCGGGCTGTGGAGGGCGGCTGTTTATATCCTTTACCTCCTGTCGCAGTTCCTGCATTGAAGTCGTTAGACTACATATCTAACCGTGGGAGTATAAAACAAACGGGCAAGCGCAATTGTTCACTTACCCAACTTGGAGGATCGTACATAGTAAATCCGGCCCGCGGGTTGACGCGGAGGAATTCCTCCTTTTCTCCCTTGTACAAAGAGGATAAGATCTTTACTAGGGCGGCGGCTGAGGCCGGCCCCTTACGACCGTAACGGGTGGCGTCATCCTCCCCGTTGAAATCCCACATGGGGTGGCCTCTATATTGAAGCGGCTGCACCCCCCGCATAATGCATGCGGCCATGACTCCAATCATGGTTAGTCCGGAATGAGCCAACAGTCTTATCCGGCCCATCAGGTAAAGGACGTCTCTGTCGCTTTCTCTCTGAGAGCTCCGCGGACGCCAGCTCAAGCGTTTCTTCAATGGAGCACTGTTGAACTCAGGGAGACCGACCCGGATAGGGTCCGGTAGCGGGACGTCATCTATGTAAAACCATTCCGAAGGCCAGTCCTCGGACGCCTTCTTTGGGGTTCCGGATAGGTATCCGGTCCCGGCGATGCGCCATACTTCGGCTCCGCCCACTTGGTATATAGACCCCTCTTGAGAACGGGGCACCAGGCAGAATAACCTCTTCCACAGCGCGAAATGAGCCTCAACGCCTAAAAATAGCTCGCAAAGGGCGACGAAACCCGCAATATGTAATACGGAGGCGGGCGTGAGATTGTGCAGCTGGAGGCCGTAGAACTCCAGAAGCCCGCGGAGAAATGGATGAATTGGAAATCCCAGTCCCCTTATTAGATAGGGGACGAGGCACACCCGCTCTCCTTTAGAAGGATTGGGGGTGCTCTCCGCTTGTTTTCCGCCATTGTAGGTGGCGAGACCGGCTCGGACCGGGACCATGTATGCCTGAGGGAGAAATCCCTTGGCCTGAAGCGACACTAACTCGCTATGCGGGATGGTGCAACTCTCCCAGTCCCCGGGTTTGGGACCGGAGGGGCGAGGGGAGGAGCTGCGACGGCTGGCCATGTTGGAATGGACCTTTGCTGGAAGCGCTCTGATGATAACTCGCGGAGAGGAGAAGATGTGGTTTGGACCTAAATCCCCATCCCGTTAAATAGGCGGCTCGTTTATACGGCTAGGGGTGTGGATGTAAAAACGCCCCGGCTTTTCGCATTCGTTTGACACGTGGAAGACGGCCATTATTGGGCGTGGAAGCCGAGGAGCACTACATTACAAAAATCGGACATTATTCCTACAGGTACACAGGATTTGGAGAAGAACCCACCTTGCAATGCCGAACAATCTGCGCGCCGGACTCGTCGTCATTGAAGCCTGGTTCGGGGGCTACTGAGGGAGTCTTGGATTAGGGGGTGTTCGGGTAGCCGGACTATACCTTCAGCCGGACTCCTGGACTATGAAGATACAAGATTGAAGACTTCGTCCCGTGTCCGGATGGGACTTTCCTTGGCGTGGAAGGCAAGCTTGGCGATGCGGATATTCAAGATCTCCTACCATTGTAACCGACTCTGTGTAACCCTAACCCTATCTGGTGTCTATATAAACCGGAGGGTTGTAGTCCGTAGGACATCAACTCCATATACAACAATCATACCATAGGCTAGCTTCTAGGGTTTAGCCTCCTTGATCTCGTGGTAGATCTACTCTTGTACTACCCATATCATCAATATTAATCAAGCAGGAGTAGGGTATTACCTCCATCGAGAGGGCCCGAACCTGGGTAAAAACATCGTGTCCCTTGTCTCCTGTTACCATCCGGCCTTGACGCACAATTTGGGACCCCCTACCCGAGATCCGCCGGTTTTGACACCGACAGTGTGCGATAGTAAATCACCGAGATTGAATGGGAATCCAAATTTCCTTTGTCCTTCATCCATGAGTTTTTTTTCTATGATGAACATAAACCCTACTAATCACCGTGTTCAAATTTGACACTTTTCTGGGTTCATTTACAATATTTAGGGGATTATGTGCATTTTGTAGGCATTAACACACGTAATTCAAAAGCAAACAATCGGTGCATGAAAGGGTGCACAAGAACGGTCTAGAAAAACCATACTCATGGTATTTAGTATTTTCTCAAGGCTTTTACAAGGAATGGGCAGAGATTTCAATGGAATGCATGGCAATAGTCAACCACAAACGCGTCATTTATTGGGTTATCAACTATAGAACAATGAAATATGTGCTTGAACAAGATGACGGCTGGCACGGTGCCATGGTATGGCCTCACTGTGCCCTGGTTAAAAGCTGAGAAGGTTTGATTTTTGTCGTCATGCACGCCCTTCATAAATCGAACCATCACCGAGGACGTTCAATGCTTTCGAGAGGGAAATCACCAAGATTGAAGGGGAATCCAAATTTCCGTCCTAGTTTGTCACTCAGTTTTTTCCAACGATCAACATACCGCCTCAAATGCAACATGTTCAAATTTGACATTTTTCTAAACTCATTTACCATATTTAGGGGATTATGTGCATTTTCTAGGCATTAATTATGCACATAATTCAAATTCAAATAATCGGTGCATGAAAAAGTGCACAAGAACGGTCTGGAAAACCATGCTCGTGCTATTTAGTACATTCTCATGCCTTTTACAAGGAATGGGCATATATTTCAAGGAAATGTGTGGCAATAGTCAACCATAAACGTGTCGTTTACTGGGTTAACAACTATACAAAAATGAAATACATGCTTGGAAAAACATGACGCCTGGTGTGGTGCCATGGTATGACCTCACGTGCCCTGGTAAAAATGCCGTCATGCACGCCTTTCATAAAATGAATCATCACCAAGGAAGTTTCATGGTTTCGAGGGGGAAATTACCAAGATTGAAGGGGGATCCAAATTTCCTTTTTCCTTTGTCCACGAGTTTTTTCTATGATGAACATACAACCTGCAAATCACCGTGTTCAAATTTGGCACTTTTCCGGGTTCATTTGCCATATTTAGGGAATTATGTGCATTTCCTAGGCATTAATGCACATAATTCAAGTTCAAACAATCGGTGCATGAAAGGGTCCACAAGAACGGCCTGGAAAATGATGCATGCTCGTGCCATTTGGTAAATTCTCATGCCTTTTACAAGGAATAACGGATAGATATTTCGATGAAATGTGTGGCAATAGTCAACCACAAATGTTTGTTTGTTGGGTTTTCAACTATATAAAAAATGAAATAAATGCTTAAAAAGTATAACGCCTAGCATGGTGCCATGGTATGACCTCACCATGCCCTGGTAAAAATTTGAGAAGTTTGGATTATGTGTCACCATGCACGCCCTTCATAAATCGAACCATCAACGAGGAAGTTCCATGCTTTTGAGAGGGAAATCCCCAAGATTGAAGGGGAATACAAATTTCCGTCCTAGTTTGTCATTTAGTTTTTTTCCAACAATCAACATACCGCCTCAAATGCAACGTGTTCAAATTTGACATTTTCCCGGCTCATTTACGATATTTAGGGAATTATGTGCATTTTGTAGACATTAATGGACATAATTCAAATTCGAACAATTGGTGCATGAAAAGGTGCACAAGAACGGTCTGGAAAACCATGCTGGTGTTATTTAGTACATTCTCATGCCTTTTACAAGGAATGGGCAAATATTTCAAGGAAATGTGTGGCAATAGTCAACCATAAATGTGTCGTTCACTCGGTTAACAACTATACAAAAAATGAAACACATGGTTGGAAAACATGACACCTGGTGTGGTGCCATGGTATGGCCTCACCATGCCCTGGTAAAAATTAGAGAATATTTTCCTTATGTCGTGATGCACGCCTTTCATAAATCGAACCATCACCGAGGAAGTTTCATGGTTTCAAGGGGGAAACCACCAGGATTGAAGGGGGGTATAAATTTCCATTGTCCTTTGTCCATGAGTTTTTTTCTACGATGAACATACAACCTGCAAATCACTGTGTTCAAATTTGGCACTTTTCCGGATTCATTTGCCATATTTAGGGGACTATGTGCATTTCCTAGGCATTAATGCACATAATTCAAGTTAAAACAATCGATGGGTGAAATGGTCCACAAAGAACGGCCTAGAAAACCATGCTCGTGCCATTTAGTAAATTCTCATGCCTTTTACAAGGAATGGACAGATATTTCGATGAAATTTGTGGCAATAGTCAACCACAAATGTTTGTTCGTTGGGTTTTCAACTATAGAAAAATGAAATAAATGCTTAAAAACATGACGCCTGGCATGGTGCCATGGTATGACCTCACCATGCCCTGGTAAAAAATTGACAAGGTTTGGCTTATGTCGCCATGCATGCCCTTCATAAATCAAACCATCACCGAGGAAGTTCCATGCTTTTGAGAGGGAAATCCCCAAGATTGAAGGGGAATCCAAATTTTCTTTGTTCTTTGCCCTAGAGTTTTTGCTATGATGAACGTACACGCTGCAAATCACCTCATTCAAATTTGGCATTTTTCCGGGCTCATTTACCATATTTAGGGGATTATGTGCATTTTCTAGGCATTTAGCGCATATAAATCCAATCCAACCATAGGTGCACGGGTGTGGTGTGAGGGACGTGGATGTCGTTCGATCGCAGCACATCCTATGGTGCACACGCGCGATCCACATGGCCGGGGGTCCAGCCAATCATAACGCAACACACAATAGGCTCAGCGCACACTGTTTCCGGAAGCGATGGAGATGAACCGTGTGCGATAATGAACGAGCAAAATTGTAAGGGAAGCCAAATTTCTGTTGTCATTTGTTGTTGATCTCTTGAATACCACCGCACTGTACGACTGCCCGCCCCCTCCATCCCAGAGCTCTCGCCAGGCGTCGTCCATGGCACCGCGGCGCACAGTAACTGGTAAGGAACCGATGGCATCCCGCCGCGCCGCGTTCCTCACCACCAGCGTCCGCGCACATGGTAAGGAAGCGATGGCATCTTGCCGCGCCGAGTTCATAGCTGCTAGAGGCCATACATTTACATGGACGGACTTCAAGGCTGCCATGGCCAAATGGGTGGTGGATCTAGAGGTGGCCAAAGCCGCACAAAAGGAGCGGAAAAGTCAGAAAGTAGTCTATCGGTGTACAAAAAGAGGGGTACACTTTTTGTACCCCTATAACTGTGCATGGGCAGTCTGAGCCGCGGATACCACCACACCAAGCAAGGCAAGGGAGGTGAGCCAGGGTAAGACCGAAGCTCATGAGAACTAGAACGACGCCAAGGCCAAGACCATGAAGAGCAAAGGGGACGAAGCAGACTCCCCCGGCAAGATCCTTGCCGGGAGACAGTTCTAGCAGCCCCGGCAAGACCCTTGCCACGGCGACTCGTCCCGCGCCTACGGAGCAAAACACCCTTGAGTCCATTGCCCCCAAAGGGCAAGGATTCGGGAGACATCCCCGTGGCGGCATGCAGATCTTTGTGAAGACATTCAAGATCAGATACGCACTAAGGAGACGACAACCCTTGGCGGGAACCCAGCCGAGGAAGACCACAAGGCCCCCTGCAAGCGCCTTGCCGGGGATGACAGTAGGCGCCTCGGCAAGACCCTTGTCGGGGCCTCGGCAAGGCCCTTGCCGAGGACACCCACAGGGCACCCATCAGGCCCACGCCGACTAAACCTCCACCACCGCATGCATGCAGCTGCCGACCCAACCAGCTGGGCAGGCACCTGCGTGGCGGCATGCAGATCTTCGTGAAGACCCACCACTGCGCCACCTCAGCTGCCTGCCTACCTACATGGCATCACAGGCATCGCTGGCCAGGGCGCGTGTCGACACGAGAAGGAGCGGCGACGGACGAGACAGATCTCTCCCCCGTCCCCGATAAAGCAAGGACACCTAGGCAAGACGCATTAAATGCGCCTTGTCATGTAATGCGAGGGATAACCTCGCATCCCTGTACCCTTTCCACCTCCTGTGTGCCACTGTGGCAACCCCTTTTTCCTATAAAAGGAGGCCCTAGGAGACCAGAGGAAGGATTCGGCTTTTTGGAGCTCCTCACGCCCCATAGCTAGCTCAAGAACACAGATATACAATCCACCAAAGCAGGAGTAGGGTTTTACGCATCCTCGCGGCCTGAACCTAGATAAACGAACCGTGTGCTATCTGTTTGATCCGCTCTTCTCACGACCCCGCTAACCACAGTAGGGATTCTTGCGATCCCATAGGTGTCGTTCCCACCGACATCTTTGGCGCGCCAGGTAGGGGGCGCAGTTGTGGGAATCGGATTTAGCAGTTAGTTCAGCGCTTCTTCATCATCATGGCGCCCAAGAAGAAGACGACATTGGCGGTTGGCCAGTTGGAAGCCGGACAGCCCGTCCTGACACGGGCGAGCAGCGGACCGGTCGCAGAAAGGACCCGGGGCGCTGCTCGCGAACTCCAACACTATCCCAGCAGCCAGAGTTTGAGAGGCGGCGATGTTTGTGCGCCTGGTAACGGGCCACACGTCGCCAAATCCAAAGGCGGAGCCAAGCCCTTCGCGGGTAGAGCGGGGCCTTCCAAGGTCATCGCCGCCCAGCCCGAAGGTGACGCAAGGGCCTCCAAGACTCCCACGCCGGCGCCAACAGTGCGCTCCTCCCAGGCAGCGCGAGACGAATGGCGTAATCACGCCTAAGATCCCGGGCGTCGCCGCGGGAAGAGCCCCGAGCGCCACTCCCAGGATGTAGAAGACCTGCCCACTCGCCGAGGCGCAGGTGAAAATGGCATGCGACCGCGGGGTCGTGATAGAGCTCCTTCTAACATGGTTAGAAGTCGAAGCGCGTCGCGATCCGTGCAGGTTTCGCCGCCACCAACGCCAGCAGAGGCCCTGGCGCGTGCGCAGTTGCTTCTCGACTTTCCTCCCACTACAGGGAAACTCGACGAATGGAGAGTCACTATCCGAAGCCTTGTTGCGGTGGCCAACAAAGATGAACCAAGTCCGGTGGGGCCCCCGGGTCGACGCTCCGATGGAGTCCCGCGGACCAGTGGCAGAAAAGCCAGCGGCGCCGCGACCACGGTGCATTCGCCTCTTCCCCATCCGGTACCGCGGACGCCGGCTCGTCGCGACATCGTGGGCGACGACATCTCCATAGCATCGTCTGACCCGCGGACCCACTGTGACCAGCGCCAAGTTCTTCGGGAACGAGCCCATGAAGACGCTCGAACCACTATCGAGCGCCGGCGCGGAGCGCGCCACCAGGCAGACAGGCGAGCAGGGCCTGCTATGAACCACCCGGCCCCGGAGAGCCCTGGAGGCCTACCTTACGAGGTAGGCTGTCCGGCTTTTACCCGTGAGCTGCGGCAGTTCCAGTGGCCCACTCACCGCACCTTCAAACCTGACGTTGGCGAAAAGTACAACGGCAAGACTCACCCACCTGAGTTCCTCAGCATCTACACCATCGCGATGCAAGCTGCCGGAGCCCGCGACGATAAGGTGCTTGCGAATTACTTTCCATTGGCTCTTAAACCCAACGCCATGTCGTGGTTGATGCACTTGCCGGTAGACTCTATTTCCTCCTGGTCGGATTTGTGCCATGAGTTTGTGGGCGCCTTTACTGGAGGTCACCAAGCCCATGGCCAAGCAAGCGACCTGCATGTCATTCCCCAGAAGGGAGGCGAGAGTCTGCGCAAGTATATACAGAGGTTCAGCCGGGTACAGTACAATATCCCTGATGTTCACCCTGCCGCCATCATCAGCGCGTTCCATCAGAACGTGCGTAACCGCAAGATGCGCGAAGAACTGGCAATGAACAAGGTGAAAGATGTGGCAGAACTCTATGTTCTTGCTGACAGATGTGCCCGAGCTGAAGAGGGAAGGAAGTACCCCGGCGAAGATGCCGGCGTGGAAACCGACTCCTCAGATGAGGATACTGCCGCCCCGGCGAAGAAAGGCCGGCGCCGCAACAGGAAGCGCAAAGGTAAAGCTGTGCTTGCCGTCGAGGGATCTGACGACGCCGGCTCCGCCAAGAAAACCAAGGCAGATGACCCCGGCAAGGAAATTGCCGGATGTGTCGCCTGCCGGGCCTTGGCGGCTGCCGAGAAGCCAGGAAACTCCGACAAGCAATACTGCAAGATCCATCGCACCAAAGGCCATGATCTCCAGAACTGCCGACAGGTTGAGCTCCTTGCTGAGAAGCAGAGGGCTGAATATGAGAGGCGGGACAAGGAGAAAGGCCAGGACGGTGCTGAGGGGTCCGGCAAGAAGCGTGACGGCCAGGCGGGCCGTCGCGGCAAAGATAAACAGCAGGAGAGGCCCGCCCGGGGCCGTGACAAAAAGCCAGAAGACGATGATCACGAAGAGGACGATGAGTCTGGTGACCAAGAATTTCAGAAAGCTACAGAGGCCATGTGCGTCGATGGCGGCGCCTCGCTGCATACCTCTCACCGCCAGCTTAAACAGTGGGCGCGTGAGATTACAGCGGCGGAACCGTCGTTTGATGCCCAAAGGCCGCTGAAGTGGTCCAGCACACCTATCATTTTTGACACTGAGGATCACCCTGATCGCACTACTGCAGTCGGGTGCTTGCCATTGTTGGTTTCACCAACAATACGCAACCTCAAGGTGACAAAGATGCTAGTCGATGGCGGGGCCGGTCTGAACTTAATCTCGCCTGCCGTGATCGAGAAATTGCAGATTCCTGATGAAGACCTCGAAGAGACGGGCACGTTTCAGGGGGTCAACCCGGGAAGAAGTCAACCAAAGGGAAAGGTCACGTTGCCCGTGACTTTTGGGAGTGATCTGAACTACAGGACAGAAAGGATTGTGTTCGACGTTGCCAAGATCCCCTTGCCTTACAACGGGATCCTTGGCCGCCCAGCGCTGGCCAAGTTCATGGCGGCGTCACATTACGCCTACAACACCCTGAAGATGCCGGGGCCTGTGACGATCATCACCGTCCCATCAGACAAGAAGGATGCGCTAATTTGCGCTGACCAACTCTACCAACAAGCAGTTGCAGCAGCCGCCACTGCTAAGGCGCTTGCTCCTGCCGCTGGAGCCCCGGGAAGGCAAAAGAAGAAGACCGGTGAGACCTCAGGCACCCACTCCGGCAAGCGCACCTCTTCGGAGTGTAGCGCTCCCGTCGAGGACGTGCCAGAGAGCTCCGCCGACAGAAACAAGAAGTCCAGGGCCACACCGCCGGGAACCAAGAAGGTTTCTGTCAAGGAGGACGGCACGGGAGGAGCTTTTACCATAAGCTCCACCCTTGACGACAAATAGGAAGACGCGCTCGTCACCTTCCTGCGGGCGAATGTCGATGTGTTTGCATGGCAAGCATCCGACATCCCCGGCGTTCCCAGGGAGGTGATTGAGCACCACCTTGCTGTCTGTCCTCATGCGCGGCCCGTCAAGCAGAAGGTCAGAAAGCAAGCTTTGGAACGACAAGAGTTCATCACAGAGGAGATCCGGAAACTGGAAGCAGCGGGTTTGGTAAGAGGAGTGCTCCATCCAACGTGGTTGGCCAATCCGGTGGTAGTGCGCAAGGCAAATGGGAAGTGGAGGCTGTGTATTGATTACACAGATATTAATAAGGCTTGTCCCAAAGACCCCTTCCCGTTGCCGCGCATCGACCAGATTGTTGACTCCACAGCTGGGTGTGATCTGTTGTCATTCCTCGATGCCTACTCCGGCTACCACCAGATCTTCATGACAAGGGAAGATGAAGAGAAAACGGCATTCATCACCCCATGTGGTACGTATTGCTTTATACGGATGCCTTTCGGGTTGAAGAGTGCTGGTTCAACGTTTGCAAGGGCGGTCCAGATTGGTTTTGAACCCCAGCTCCATAGAAATATGGAAGCTTATATGGATGATATAGTGGTCAAAACCAAGAACAGGGCAACCCTCATATCAGATTTACAAGAAACATTTGCAAACCTACGCAAGATCAATCTCAAGCTGAACCCTGAGAAGTGCGTCTTCGGCGTCCCGTCTGGCAAGCTTCTCGGGTTCTTTGTGTCACAGCGTGGGATAGAGGCCAATCCGGACAAGATCAAAGCTATAGAGCAGATTGAAGCGCCCAAGCGAGTCAAGGATGTGCGTCGGCTTGCTGGTTGCGTTGCCGCCATGAGCAGGTTCATTTCCAAGTCCGCCGAGCGCGCCCTTCCCTTTTTCAAGATTTTGAAAAAGGCGGGCCCGATGGAGTGGACGCCAGAAGCCGAAGCAGCATTGCAAGATTTGAAGAGGTACCTCTCCTCCGCGCCAATACTAGTTGCGCCTAGGCCACAGGAACCGTTGCTGCTGTACCTGGCGGCAACGAACCAGGTGGTCAGCGCCGCACTAGTGGCGCAGAGAGAAATTGATGATGAGGTAATAGCAGCGACGGAGCCCGATGCCACCGATGCCGAGACGACGCAGCCAATTGAAGTGCCGCCGAAGAAGAAAATGATGCAGCACCCGGTCTACTTTGTTAGTTCCCTCCTGCAGGGGGCTAGATCGAGGTACTCCGGTGTGCAGAAACTGCTCTTCGGCCTTCTTATGGCCTCGAGGAAGCTGCGTCACTACTTCCAGGCGCACGAAATCACTGTCGTCACTCGCCTCCCTCTGCAACGGATATTGCACAATCCAGACGCAACGGGAAGGATCGTAGAGTGGGCACTGGAACTGTCCAGCTTTGGCCTCAAGTTTGAGAGTACCTCGACGATTCAAAGCCGAGTCCTGGCGGAGTTCGTTGCAGAATGGACCGCGACGCCTGACGAAGAAACCCAAGAGACTGCTCTCCCCGGCAAGGAGGCAAGTTGCGACTGGATCATGTACTTTGATGGAGCTTTCTCCTTACAGGGCGCCGGGGCTGGCGTACTGCTTGTCGCGCCCACCGGAGAGCACCTCAAGTACGTGATCCAGATGCACTTCCCCAGGGAGGTGTCAACAAACAATACGGCTGAGTACGAAGGGCTGCTTGCCGGTCTTAGGATCGCGGCGGACCTCGGAATCAAGAAACTCGTCGTCAGAGGCGACTCGCAACTTGTCGTCAAGCAAGTCAACAAGGATTACCAGAGCCCGTTGATGAAGGCCTACGTCGATGAAGTGAGAAAGCTGGAAGAGCGTTTTGACGGTATACAGGCAGAATACGTTCCCCGAGCGGAGAATGATATCGCCGATTACCTGTCAAAACGCGCTGCCCTCAAGCTACCTGTGGAACCAGGTACCTTTGTGCTTCGGCTAACTCAGCCATCCGTTGATCCATCAACAGAGCAGAACAAGAGGAGAAAATCAGGGCCCGGCAAGTACTTTCCCGCCGAGCTCCCCGAAGCCGCCGGCAAGGATGTTGCCGGAGACACTGAGCCCGCCACGGGACGGCTAGCTCCGACAGAGCATCAAGCTCTTGCCATGGAGACAGCCGCTCCGATAGCGGAGGAAATGCCTTTAGTCCTCGCCGTCGAGCCCCAGGCTCCAGCGTGGGCACAACATACCGTCCGATTCCTCCAAACAGGGGAACTTCCTGAGGAGCAGGAAGAAGCGGAAAAAGTAGCCCGTCGCTCTACTATGTACCAGTTCGTCGATGACGTCCTGTACAGAAAGAGGCCGAACGGCGTGAAATTGAAGTGTATCCCTCGAGAGGAAGGACTGGGGCTGTTGGCGGAGATACATGGAGGCATATGTGGATCCCACATCGGGTCAAGGGCCCTTGCCGGCAAAGCGTTTCGGCAAGGCTTCTTCTGGCCCACCGCCCTCCAGGATGCGACGACACTAGTCACCAGGTGTGAAGCGTGTCAGTTCCATTCAAAGAAGCTTCATCAGCCAGCTCAAGCCCTTCAAACCATTCCTCTCTCCTGGCCTTTCTCGGTCTGGGGGCTCGACATACTGGGCCCTTTCCCCCGCGCTGTCGGGGGCTTTGAGTACTTGTACGTTGCAATCGACAAGTTCACAAAGTGGCCAGAAGTGGAAGCAGTGAGGAAGGTCACAACACAGTCAGCCGTCAAGTTCTTCAAAGGACTGGTGTGCCGTTTTGGTGTACCCAATAGGGTTATCACCGACAACGGCACGCAGTTCACAAGCCACACCTTCATGCAATATATTCAAGACCTCGGCAGCAAGGTCTGTTTCGCTTCCGTTGCTCACCCACGAAGCAATGGTCAAGCTGAGAGGGCAAATGCTGAAGTACTGCGAGGCCTGAGGACAAAGACCTTTGACAGACTGCACAAGAGTGGAAGGCGCTGGATTGATGAATTGCCGGCGGTTCTTTGGTCAATCAGAACGACACCAAATCGAGCCACCGGCCAGACACCCTTTGCCCTGGTATACGGGGCAGAAGCAGTTCTCCCCACGGAACTCATATACGGGTCACCTCGAGTACTCGCTTATGACGAGCTTGAGCAAGAGCAATTGCGGCAAGATGACGCAACGCTCCTTGAGGAAGATCGTCTTCGGGCGGCTGTGAGAGCAGCGCGCTACCAGCAAGCCTTGCGCCGCTACCATAGCCGCAAGGTTCATGCCCGAAGCTTTGAGGAAGGCGACCTTGTTCTTCGGCGCGTTCAATCGGCCAAGAATTCCAACAAGTTGACGCCAAAGTGGGAAGGCCCTTATCGGGTAATACGAGTCACCAGGCCCGGCGCAGTCCGCCTGGAGACCGAAGATGCCGTTCCGGTGAGTAACTCCTGGAACATTGAGCATCTTCGCAAGTTTTACCCGTGAGGCGCGGCTTGCCGGGCCCCCCGGCAAGCCACCTTTTGTACGAGCCTTGCCGATGACGCATGTAACCCTTTGTACAAAGCCAGGCGCAGACCCTGAGCATAAATAAATGAAGCGCTGGCGCCCTAAGTTATAGCATGCATGCTAGGTCGAGTCTCGTCCTTGGTTAGGGTTGATAGTGCTTAGCGGCGACTAACCCCTAGCTTAGAGGTCGAGTGTGCGTCTCTTTGTCTTTCTTTTGTCTTCTTTGGTTCACAGGACACACAGATATCCGTGCCGAACCACTTGGGGAGAAAAAAAGAGGAACAGACCAGCATCTAGCCCCCGGCAAGCCAGTATTGCCGGGGGCTGCAAGAGCAAAGATTCACCCACGGCGAACCAGGGTTGCCGGGGACTGCAGCTTCAGATAAGTTCTTCATCCCTTATCATGCATTCCATTATGGACTGAGGTATGTGAAACCTCGTTTTCCCCTAAGCTACCGTGCTCCCATAACTCTAGGCCCTAGGGCTCGTTCCTGGGGCCAAGTTTGGTCGTAGTCGCGGCAGCGAAAGGATGAAACAAGGAGCCTGAACCCGCCTCATCCCTGCCTCCGCCAAAGGCGTGAGGAAGGTCGAGCGAAGTGGGGAGACGGCAAGGCCTGTTGCCGGGCAAGGAAATGTTTATCTTGAAGATATCAAGGATTTACTCCTTGTCGTGGGTTCCACCCGCAAACAAATGACCCGGCAAGCATCCCTTTTTCATTAAAAAAACATTCCACTCAGGTACAGTCCATAGGGAATGAAAAACATGAATGATGGGATTACAAGTTTTAAATTCAACAAAGGCCCGAAGGCTTACAAACTAAAAAGAGATAAGGTGCCCGTAATCCCTTTCTTGTCCCTCTCCTCAGGAGGCAGGTCAAGGAGGCGAAAAGGACAAAAGGAGCGCCTAGGCGAGCTACGGGTGGCAGAAGACACCAAGAGAACATCTTGGTGGCCGTCCAAAGGCTGGATGGTGATGGCGGCGCCGGAAGCAGAGCTCGAAGACGAGGCGGCAGGACGTCAGCACGCGTCGAAGGCATCGGTGCCCGCGTACTCCGACTTGACGGCCTTGCCGCCCGCCCTCTTCCTCTTCCGCAGCCTCCCAACGCCAGCCGCCCAAGGAGACGACCCCGAGAAGTTCAGGGAGCCGGCGACACGGATGATGGGGTCGCCGGTGCCGCACGGAGCGGCACCCGACACCTAGTCGGACCCGTCATCCTGCCGCCTACTACCCTCGTCGTCGCTGCCGCTGTCCTCCTCGTCACTCCCGCCCGAGGAGGAGTCTTCACTATCAGAAGAGCTCTCCACGCAGCACCTTGCACGGGTCCCAAAGAGCCCGAAGACCTTGACGGAGAGAAGGCCACCCTCCATCAGCTTAAAATGGAGAGTGAGCCCCTCCGTCAAGCGGTGGATATGAGCAAACGTCTTCCATCCCCGACGAAGATACATCACGTGAGGGGCGGGGAAGTCGACGCGGACCCGCGTGCCACTGATCCCGCAGCCCCTCATGTGCAGCCGCAACGACTCCGGCGGATCCAGCTCCATCTCCCGCGCAAATGGAGTCGGGAGACGAAGGCGACGGCGCGGCGGCCGGCGCAGCCTGACGAAGAACTCACAAGGGTCATCCCCAACATGGCCCTCCATTGGAGGAGGAGCTGCTGGCGGAGGCGAGGCCGGCGCGCCGCCCCGTCCTCCTCTTCCCCGAGCGCCCCGGCCTCGCCCACGGCCTCGCCCCTCCCCTTCCCCTCGCGGCTGGCTCTGCCACCGCAGGCGCAGGAGAAGGAGGGACGCGTTGTCGAGCGGCGACCCTCGCCGCCACTGTTGAAGGACCGGGATTCCCTCTCTCCATGACGGATGGAAGGGAGGAGCAGAAGCTGAAGGAAGAAGAAGATGAAAGAATGCGGGACGCCATCCCCCCTCCCGCTCTTTATAAAGGATCGGGGTTGGGGCTCGGCCGCCCCGCTCGGCCAATCAAGATACGGAAGGCGCAGGGAGCCAGGACCGACCCGCCGCCCCAACCAGCGACGGCCCGGTTTCCCGCCTCCACCGTTTGCCACCCCAGGCGCATGGGAGACACGTGGCGGACGTGCAGAACCGAGGGGACGGGTGAGACGACCACTCCCCACCCCGTGATCGTGGGGAGTGGACGCCTTGAAGACCGCGCCTCAGCCCCATTCAGTAAATGGGCCGCGCCTCCACGCCTCCCTCCGTTTATGGGGAAGGCGCGAACCGCCCCTTTACTACGATGTGACGCATGCCTGCGGGAACCAACCCCACGCATGCCGCCCACGTCACACGCGCCTCCCCACGCCGCGCCACGCGGGAATCGTGGGAAGCGCAGCGCGCGAAGAATCTTACCGCGGTAAAAACCGCCCCGCCTGCCCGCGCACCGTTTTTGGGCCTAGCCCAACAACGCGTTGCGCTTATGTGTGGCCCAGGCCCGGGGGCTCCTGTCGGTGTACAAAAAGAGGGGTACACTTTTTGTACCCCTATAACTGTGCACGGGCAGTCTGAGCCGCGGATACCACCACACCAAGCAAGGCAAGGGAGGTGAGCCAGGGTAAGACCGAAGCTCAAGAGAACTAGAACGACGCCAAGGCCAAGACCACGAAGAGCAAAGGGGACGAAGCGGACTCCCCCGGCAAGATCCTTGCCGGGAGACAGTTCTAGCAGCCCCGGCAAGACCCTTGCCGCGGCGACTCGTCCCGCGCCTACGGAGCAAATCACCCTTGAGTCCACTGCCCCCAAAGGGCAAGGATTCGGGAGACATCCCCGTGGCGGCATGCAGATCTTTGTGAAGACATTCAAGATCAGATACGCACTAAGGAGACGACAACCCTTGGCGGGATCCCAGCCGAGGAAGACCACAAGGCCCCCGGCAAGCGCCTTGCCGGGGATGACAGCAGGCGCCTCGGCAAGACCCTTGCCGGGGCCCCGGCAAGGCCCTTGCCGAGGACACCCGCAGGGCCACCATCAGGCCCACGCCGACTAAACCTCCACCACCGCATGCATGCAGCTGCCGACGCAACCAACTGGGCAGGCACCTGCGTGGCGGCATGCAGATCTTCGTGAAGACCCACCACTGCGCCACCTCAGCTGCCTGCCTACCTACATGGCATCGCAGGCGTCGCTAGCCAGGGCGCGTGTCAACACAAGAAGGAGCGGCGACGGACGAGACAGATCTCTCCCCCGTCCCCGATAAAGCAAGGACACCTAGGCAAGACGCATTAAATGCGCCTTGTCATGTAATGCGAGGGATAACCTCGCATCACTGTACCCTTTCCACCTCCTGTGTGCCACCGTGGCAACCCCTTTTTCCTATAAAAGGAGGCCCGAGGCGACCAGAGGAAGGATTCGGATTTTTGGAGCTCCTCACGCCCCATAGCTAGCTCAAGAACACAGATATACAATCCACCAAAGCAGGAGTAGGGTTTTACTCATCCTCGCGGCCCGAACCTGGATAAATGAACCATGTGCTATCTGTTTGATCCGCTCTTCTCACGACCCCGCGCCCCGCTAACCACAGTAGGGATTCTTGTGATCCCATAGGTGTCGTTCCCACCAACACAGTCAAGAAAAGAGAGTCCCGCCGCCGCAAGAAAAAAGAGGCCGCACGACCTGGTGAGGACAGCTTGGCGGAGATCGAAGCACGGTGGGCTGCCGCCTACAAGGCCAAGAAGGAGACCGCCGGCGTCTGGCCAGCAGGACTTGATGGCAGCATGTGAGAAGTAGTTTAAGTTTGTAGTATTAGAGAAAATTACCAGTAGTACTTTAAGTTTGTAGTATTAACGTATAATGTCGGTAAGAGCATCCTTTGAGGGCTTTGAGCATTGATTAGCATGTGTGCCCATGTGCGTTTTTTGCGTCAATCATTAGAAGATCACAAAACACACGGTTTCTATGCCGTACCCGTCTGCGTTTTTTTTGCGTTAATGACCCATAAGCCAGTACCTGTGCGATGTTTCCTAATAAACCAGGCATACCATTGACCAAAAAAAAATAAAGTACACCTGTACATTTTTTTGAGACGGGATCTGCCAACTTTCTTTTTTCTCGCACACGAGTATTTTACGCGCTTCGTCTGTGTTGTGTGTTTCCCTCGCCCAAGTTTCAAGTTTCGCTACCGAAATTTTCATTAGGCGCATGATTTCAGAATTTATTCCTCCAACCACATCCCCTTCCCCTCAGTATCCCCCCTCGCTCGCGCCTCCCCCTACCGGCATCTCAAACCGCCACCGCCACAACCACAGCTTCAACCACATCTATGTTCTGCTCGGATCCAGTCAGGTAACCCATCGATCTCTATCACATCCCCGACTTGATTGCTTAAATGGCACATGCGAAACATCCTCATGGCTCCAAATCCCCTCCCCCCCGCTAGGAGCTGATGGCGGTCCATGGCGTGATGGCCGCTATGCGTGTTGACTTGGAGGAACACCTCGCCTCGGCCACCACCACTGACATGGTGCAGGCTCTAGCCTAGATGAAGTTCCCCAATGACTACCCCCAGGACTTAACAGGTAAGATCTGACCAGCTAAATCTTACCAATACCACTTGCAACGGCTATGATTTGTACGGTTGATGTATTAAGCATGTCCGTGCCTTGTTTATTTCAGTACTACACACTGTGTGATGTTCAAATATTATCGTGTCCAGCTCAATTTCAACAATACCAGCAACAAACTTACAATACATGACTCAGGATATCACTATTCACTAGAGATGCTGCCCATTTGCTATTTTTAGTGGATGCTAACCCTGTTGCACTTAGCATGCATGTCCATGTACTTACGCAGTGTCATAATGGCCTATGCTTTTGTTTGCCGTCGAGGTGAGCTGCATCCCATGTCTTACAATATTTCACATAATTTGTGCAATTACAGTTTAAATTCTACCATTTACTGGTTGCCTGTAGGTACACATGTGTCACGCCCAATATGCAATACTATCCTAAAGAGACTCGAAGGTCCCACCAAGGATACAACCGCATATTGATATTCTTTTGCAAGGTGGATATCATTACATAAACATTAAATAATAGATGGGGATACATACAAGGCATACAAATGCCGCAAAAATACATCAATACATCATACATAAGACAACATCCGACTACGGATGAATCACAAACAGAAGCTCAAACAACATCCACCCTACTAGCCCAGGCTCCTGACCTGGAACCTATCCCTCGAACGAAGAAGAAGCGGAACAAGAACTCTAAAACATGCAAACGTCACTCTCACATCATGATCAACGCATTACCTGTACCTGCAACTATTGGTGTAGTAATCTGTGAGCCACCAGGACTTAGCAATCCCATTACCATGGGTATCAAGACTAGTAAAGCATAATAGTTATGGAAGGGGTAAAGTGGTGAGGTTGCAGTAGCAACTAAGCAAAGTATGGTGGCTAACTTACGAATACCAGAGTAAGATGAGAAACTACGCAAACAGTCGCAAACTAGAAATGATCAATAAGTGATCCTGAACTACTTATGATCAAAAATAACCCAACCCGTGTTCTCTTCTCGAACTTGCCCAAAAAGAGACCATCACGGTTACGCAACGTGGTTGGTGTATTTTAAAAGAGTTTACTTCAAGTCATCTACAACCGGATATTAACAAATTCCCATCTGCCACATAACCACGAGCACGACTCTCGAAAGTTTAAACCCTGCAGGGGTGTCCCAACTTAGCCCATGACAAGCTCATGATCCGCGGAGACAATCCTCCATCGTGGGTCACCCGATCAGACTCGGAATCCTGCTGCACAAGACATTCTGACAATGGTAAAACAAAACCAGCAAGACCGCCCGAATGTATCGACAAATCCCGATAGGAGCAGCGCATATCTCGTTCTCAGGGCACACTTGGATGTGACATCCTACGAGTAAAACCAACCCTCAAGTTTCCCCGAGGTGGCCCCGCAGTCTGCTCGGTCCGGACCAACACTTAGAGGAGCACTGGCCCCGGGGGGCTAATAAAAAAAATCCACGGGGGCCAGCAAGTCCCTATGCAAGGTGTAGGTTATGAGGCAAATGGTAAAACCAATGTTGGGCCTTGCTGGAAGAGTTTTATTCAAAGAGAAACGTCAAGAGGGTCCCATACCCCTCATCGTGTTAGGGATGCAAAATCAAGGAACATAACACCGGTATGACGGAAACTAGGGCGGCAAGAGTGGAACAAAACACCAGGCATAAGGTCGAGCCTTATACCCTTTACCAAGTATGTAGATGCATTAATTAAATAAGAGATGTTGTGATATCCTAACAAAGTTATCCATGTTCCAACATGGATCAACCTGCAACTACACCTGCAACTAGCAACGCTATAAGAGGGGCTGTGCAAAGCGGTAACTTAGCCAAACAACGGTTTGCTAGGAAGGTTGAAAAAGGTTAGAGGTTTTCATGGCAATTTGGGAGGCTAGATAAACAAGTGGTAGGTAGCGCGACATAGCGATAGAGTGAACAACTAGCATAGCAAAGATAGTAGTGAGATCCAAGGTGACGGTCATCTTGCCTGAAATCCTGCTAGGAAGAAGAACGAGTCCATGAAGAACACGAAGCCATGAAGACAAACGAATCCTCACAATCGCAACCAAACGGGAACTATCGAGAAGGAGCACAACCGGAAAGAAGCAAACAACAAGGTAAACACACAACACATAAACAAGACATGATGCTCAACCAAGTATGATGCATGACAAGTCTATATGATGCTACTCATGGCAAGAGATGATTCATACAAGAGCAATACATCCAAGCAAGTTTAAATGAGGCCAAAAACAACATATAACAATTCCAGTAAGTCTTCATATGCAAATTTAGAAATTGGTCCAGATCTGATTAGAACTCAATGCTGAAGTTGTTAAACATCAAGTTAAAATGCACCAAGATGATCTACACGGTTTTCTAGTCAAGTTACATATAAAGCTTGTTTAATTCGGAGCTACGACCTAGAAGTTATGAGCAAAACAAGTTACACATGGCATTGATGCAAGGGACAATTGCATTTTTGCCCCTAGTTGGTTCCTACCCACGGGTTTTGCCCTTACTTTTCGAGCTTGCTCAGTTTTGCCCTTACTTTTTCCGTTGAGGTCCCTCGAATGCCCTTTGACCGTTTGACCAAAAATTTGAAAATTCATAACTAATTCATATGAACTCAGAAAAATGCAAATAAGATATCAAAATGTCCAGATAAACATTAACTTTATGTGCATATCATTTGCATTCAGGACAAAAGCACCCTTTAAACTACCTAAGGTAATTAATGTTGTTAACATTATTAAAAATAAAAAGGTATAAACAACATTTTTTTCATGAATAAAAATTACAAGCAAATGTAGGTGATATTTCCTAAACATCCTGATATCTTATTTGCATTTTTCTGAGTCCGTATCAATTTGTTATGAAGTTTCCAAATAATGGTCAAAGTCGTTACAACATTCATAACAAGATGATACGAACTCAGAAAAATGCAAATAAGATATTTGGATGTTTAGAAAAAATTACCTACATTTGGATGTAATTTTTATTCATGAAAAAAATATTGTTTATACCTTTTTATTTTTAATAATGTTAATAACATTAATTACCTCAGGTAGTTTAAAGGGTGCTTTTATCCTGAATGCAAATGATATGCAAATAAAGGTAATGTTTATCTGAACATTTTGATATCTTATTTGCATTTTTCTGAGTTCATCTGAATTAGTTATGAATTTTCAAAGTTTTGGTCAAACGGTCAAAGGGCATTCGAGGGACCTCGACTGGAAAAGTAAGGGCAAAACTAAGCAAGCTCGAAAAGTAAGGGTAGAACCCGTGGGTAGGAACCAACTAGGGGTAAAAATGCAATTGTCCCTTGATGCAAAATGCATACAAACAACATCACAAACACTCCAAAACATGGATTCAACAAGTTAATATGAATCTACATGCAAAACTAAGCAAGTTTCATGTAGAGCATGCTCAAAACGGAGCAACCGTTCAACACATATACTCCATACAAGTTTCACTCACAAGCTGCCCAAAACAGCAACTAAGCACTTTGCAATCAAGGAAAAAACATGCTACAAGAATCATATGAGCAAGAACTTGCAATGCACTCAAACTATAGGTTACATGCTTCAAATAACATTTAAGGTTCAGGCTCATAGGCATCAAGATTAATCCAAGATGATCAATGCAAAAAGCAACTTAATACTACAAATTATGACAGTGAAAAACAGGGCATTACATGATCAAGAATAACATATCACTACTAGGAAAAGGGCTATAGATAATATGGACACTAATGGCGCACCAGACATGTGGTGCGCCACTACTATATAGCAGTGGCGCACCATGTGTCGGTGCGCCATTAGTGTGATAGACACTAATGGCGCACTACACCCATGGTGCGCCACTACGAACATAATTTTTTTCTTCCAAAAATACTAATGGCACACCACTCACCCGTGCGCCACTACTATCATTTTTTTTCCAAAAATACTAATGGCGCACCACCAGCCGGTGTGCCATTAGTAACCAGGGTTACTAATGGCGCATTTGTAGGTGGTGCGCCATTAGTAACCTGGGACCAGCTAGATATTTTGGACAGCCACCTACACACTCACTTTCCCACTTCATTCTCTCCACCTCCTCCTCCAAGCTTGTCCCAGCTGTCTCCTCCTCCTCACCTCATTTGCACCATAGATTCATCCAAATTAAGTGGTTAAATTACCTTTTTTGATAGGTAAGTAAGGGGAAATCTTTCTTTATGTTGTAGATCTACTTTTTTCTCCCTCCAACAACGTGCACATGCACTTTTTATGGCCTAGCTAGACCTATGTATGTTTGTGGTGTTGCATATATGTTTGTGTTTGGAGGTACCGGTATTTGAAATGCGATAGTTGCCAATATTTCACCAGAATGTTGATTCATTTCTGTTTCAGCGAGAATTTTGGCACTATGCATTCTTTTTGGTCCTATTTTTAGGGAAAGTCATGCCAAATTTTTTCTTGGTTCTAAAATATTGTTTTGCTCTACCCCGCAGGCAACTATCGCATTTTTTTTGCCTGCGGGGTATCATGAATAGGTTTTTCAGCTCCGCGAAGGCCGAGATGCTTCAAAAGAATGAGACGGAGATAAGCTGTCCGTGTCGAAGATGCAAGTTGAAGAGCCTTATCACGGATCCGGATTCCGGGCAGGTGCGGGACCACCTTCTCTTGCGTGGTTTCATGGATGACTATCGGTGGCAAGGTGATGAAGATGACTATGAAGTCGTCCATGGGGGCCGGGCAAGAAATGAGGAAGGGCAGCAAGACAACCACCATGGCGAGGGCGGGCGAGAAGACGAAGAATCTCTAGGACATGATCATGAAGGTGATGCTATACATAGTCATCATGTAGAAGATGCCGGACATGATGATGAGGAAGATCAATACAAAGGGCATGATCATGAAGACGAAGATGCTGGAGCAGACGACGATGGACCATCGATGGGCTGGGTGCAGGACCCTCATATTCAAGAGCCGCTTCTCAAGCAGACGGATAACGCAAGAGCTGCCGCCAGAGAGAAAGCCAAGATGGATCAACTGGAGATAGACGTGGTTACTCCATTGTATGAAGGATGCAGGCCCGAGGATACCCGCCTGAAAGTAACGTTCATGGCTCTGGAGATGAAGGTAAAACACAAAATGACCGACGCATGCTTCGACGAGAACATGTCATTCTGGCACGGACGTCTTCCCAAGGGGAACAAGTGCCCAACCAGTTTTGAGGAGGCGAAGAAAATCGTGTGTCCTCTGGATTTACCGCACGTGAAATACCATGTGTGCATGAACAATTGCATCATTTATCGGGACGAGCACGCGGAGTCTACCATATGTCCGGTGTGCGGCGTCACTCGATACAAGAAGAGGAAGAAAGCTCCTCGAAAAGTGGTGTGGTACTTTCCGATCACTCCTCGTCTGCAGCGGTATTTCGCGGACCCTAAGGTAGCAAAGCTCCTGCGTTGGCACGCGGATAGGGAGGAGAAGAAGCGAGAAGATGACGCAAATGATCCGGAGATAAATAAAAAAGACAAGATGCTGAGTCACCCTAAGGATGGGAGCCCGTGGCAAGCATTGAACTTTGAACACCCAGAATTTGGGAACGATCCAAGGAACATCGTGCTGGGCGCGAGCACCGATGGAGTCAATCCGTTTGGCAGCCAGAGAAGCACACATAGCACCTGGCCTGTGTTTGTGTGGATGTACAACCTTCCCCCCTGGTTGTGCATGAAGAGGAAGTACATTCACATGAGTATGCTAATTGAAGGGCCGAAACAACCAGGGAACGACATCAATCTGTATCTGGGGCTGCTGAAAGAGGAGCTAGACACGCTGTCGAAAACGCCAGCCAATACGTGGGACGCCGCAGAGAAAGAATATTTCCCTATGAGAGCCGCACTGCTCACGACGGTGCAGGACTATCTCGGTTACGGATATGTCGCGGGGCAGGTGGTCCACGGATTTTCTGGATGCGTCAGGTGCATGGATGACACAACGTATCGCCAGCTAGATAGAGATCCCGGGTCTTCGAAAACCGTGTTCATGGGACATCAAAGTTGGCTTCGCGATGATGACCCGTGGAGAAAACGCAAGGATCTGTTCGATGGTAAAACCGAACCCCAAAGACGCCCGTGTACGAGGAGCGGCGAGGAAATAGACGAGCTGTTGAAAAATTGGAAAGATTGCCCACTGCCGGGAAAGAAGCAAAAGGCGCCAGAGCCGGGAAAGAAGCGAAAGGCGCCAGAGCCGCTGCTGAAGGTATGGAAAACAAGGTCTGTTTTCTGGGACTTGCCGTACTAGAAGATCCACCGTGTGCCTCACAGCCTTGATGTCATGCATATCACGAAGAACGTGTGCGAGAGTCTGCTTGGTACCCTGCTCAACATGCCAGAGAGGACCAAAGATGGGCCGAAAGCAAGGGCAGACTTGAAATCAATGGGCATCAGGGAGGAGCTTCACGCTAATGATGATGATGATGATGAGGCGAAGCAGGACACGGAAAGTCGTCGCAAAGGCAAAAAGGCCAAGAAGACCGGAAATGACTTCCCTCCCGCGTGCTTCACTCTAAGTCAGGAGGAGATCGATCAGTTTTTCACCTGCCTCGTAGGAGTAAAACTTCCTTACGGTTACGCGGGGAAGATAAGCAGATACCTAGACTCAGCGAAGCAGAAGTTCAGCGGGATGAAGTCTCACGACTGTCACGTGCTGATGACGCAGATACTTCCAGTTGCAATCCGTGGGATCATGGACGCGCACGTCCGTGAAATGCTATTTGGCCTATGCAACTTTTTCGACGTCATCTCTCGGAAGTCGGTTGGCGTGAGGCAACTCAGAAGGCTACAGGAAGAGATCGTGGTGATACTATGCGAGCTTGAGATGTACTTCCCGCCCGCATTCTTCGACGTTATGGTGCATCTGCTGGTCCATATCGTGGAGGATATCATCCAACTCGGGCCGACGTTCCTGCACAGCATGATGCCGTTCGAAAGGATGAATGGTGTCATCAAAGGATACGTTCGCAACATGTCACGTCCAGAGGGAAGCATAGCCAGGGGCTTTCTGACCGAAGAGTGCATCTCCTACTGCACGAATTATCTAGGCATCGAGAACCCCGTTGGTCTGCCCGTCAACAGGCACCTCGGCAGGCTCGCTGGATGGGGTCACCGTGAGGGTCGCCGCGAAATGCATGTCGACTTCGAGGGTCGACTCGCCGACTTTGAAAGAGCAAACCTAGTCGCGCTACAACACATAGACGTGGTCGATCCTTGGGTGGTAGAGCACAAAACCTTTATTGAGAAGACGTACAATGACCGAGGCCAACAGAGGACGGACGGAGATATAATCAAAGAGCACAACTCATGTTTCACGCGTTGGTTCAAGCAGAAGCTTCTGTCGTACCCTTTACATGAGGATTCTTCCGTGGAAGAACAACTCATATTCGCCTTGTCACAGGGCGCCGAGCACAACCTGATGACGTATGAGGCGTACGATATCAACGGCTACACATTCTACACCGAGGGAAAGGACATGAAGAGCGATGGTTATCAGAACTCCGGGGTAACGATGGAATCCTACACCGGTAACGACAAGGACAGATACTACGGAAGGATCGAGGAGATCTGGGAGCTGAGCTACGCTGGAGAGAAGGTCCCGATGTTCCGTGTCAGATGGGCCAAGAGCGTCATAAAAGAAGACCGGTATTTCACCACCATGGTTATACCCGAAGCCAAATCCTAGACCGCGGGCGCAAACGTCACCGCGAAAAATGAGCCATAGGTACTGGCTTCCCAAGTGGACCAATGCTTCTTCATTACTGACCCGTCAAAGCCCAGTCGTGTTGTCGTGAGGAGAGGCAAAAGGAAGATCATCGGAATGGATGGAGTCGCCAATGAGCAAGACTTTGACAAGTACGGCGACCCAAAGATGGAACATGACGACGATGATGAAGTACTAGCATACACCACAAGAAGAAGCAAGACCACCCTACCTAAAGGACGTCCGTTCAAGAGAAGAACTCCATTTACGAAAAATAAGGGCAAGAAGATTGTGAACAGATAGCTAGCTAAGATCGATTGTATATGAATTGTAGCCTTCATTTCTCGATTGTATTTCGACATATTGAAATGATATTTCTTCTGTTCTAGTGTCCTCATGAATATTTATTTATGTTTATTATGGTATTGAATTTCTAATTCACAAAAAGTATTGAATTTGTTAATATTTTTTGAACTCATGAATATTTTTAAATTTAATTAATGGGCACTTTTTGAATTCATGAATATTTTTTCAAATTTGATGATATTTTTTCATATTCAATATGAAAAAATATTGAATATTCATGAGGACACTCGATCTCGATCCCCCTCCATCTCGATCGCTATGCCCCCTCGCCAGATCCCCTTGCCGCCAAGCACCCCCCGCACCCTCCCCTGCTCCACCGCCGCCGACGACCCTCCGCACCCTCCCCTGCTCCACCGCCGCTGCCGACCCCCCCGCACCCTCCCCCGCTCCACTGTCGCCGACGACCCCCCGCACCCTCGCCCGCTCCACCGCCGCCGCCGACCCCCCGCACCCTCCCCTGTCTCCTCGCTCGGTTCCGCCAAACAGAATCGGCCAAGCGCACCACCCACCCCCTCCCCCCCCCCCGAGCGAGACCTAGGGTTCAAGACGCCGCTGCCAGCCCTCCGCTAGGCAACAAAAAATCCTAGAAAAATTACTAATGGCGCACCGCTAGGGGGTGCGCCATTGCTATCCAAAAAATGATTACTAATGGCGCACCTCTTGGGGATGCGCCATTGCTATCCAAAAAAAAGATTACTAATGGCGCACCGCCAGGAGGTGCGCCATTGCTATCAAAAAAATACTAATGGCGCACCGCTGGGTGGTGTGCCATTGCTAACCCTTCCCCCCTCACTAAAATCCCCACTCCACTTTGCTCCCCTCTCCCTCTGGCCTCTCTCCCTCCCTTCGCCAGATCCACGCACCCTCCCCTGATCCACTGCGTCGCCGCCCCAGCCCATGCGCCGCCGCCCAGACCCACTGTGTCGCCGCCCCAACCCACTGCGCCGCCGCCCAGACCCTCCCCGAGCGCGGCCGTCGCGCGTCACCGCGGCCACTGACCGCCCCGTGCTCCGTCGTCGTGCCGGCATCGCCTAGGAGCTGCGCCAGGAGCAACACCATCATCACCTTCATCGCCTATGTCCACGGATTGGAGCCGGGTCATCAAGGATCAAGCGCATCGACCTCTTCTTCCTCATCACCGACCACTGCTTCTCAGCGTCTATCTGCGCTGCCCCAACCACCCTTGGCCTTGCCACCTCATTCCCCAGCTCCGCGGTGAGCGTCTCCATCGATTCCCCCGCTTTCCCCTTGTTTAGTCGCCGTTTGTGCCGCCCACCACTTCCCTGCGGGCTTGTGCTCACCGCGCCGGCCGCCCCTCGCGTGGCCGTGCGCCACCCACTCGCGTAGAGCCTAGAGGATGGCCCCTCGCGTAGAGCATATTGTAAATGCATATTGTAGAAGAAGTTGAATAGAAATAGTTGGTATTTGCGTTAGTTGTACAGACGAAGAAGCTAATTTTTTTGGGTTTCATACTGCTGTCCATGATTACCATACCGCAGAAGTTTGGTACTAGTAGAAACTTTGGAACTTGGAAACCCAAATCAGTCGAGTTTCTATTTGATTAGCCTACTGTATTCCTGATTTTTGTTTCATTTAGTATATTGTAAATGCTTTGAAATAACTGAACCAAATTCAGTTTGTATCCTATAGTAATTCAGTTTTTCAGGTTTTGTGCATAGGCTGTCTGTCTTCTAAGTTCATTTTGCAAAATAGTTCTCCAACGGTTGCCTTATCTATGACATGGATAGGTTCAGTGCATCAACAGTGCTACTCTCGTATCTAGTTGTTGTAATAGGCCTTGTGGTTTGGTGACTTGTTTGTCAGCTGTTCCTTATTATATACAGATTGTGGTTCCCTTTTGTTGCATACTGAAATGCTACTGTCATGTATTATGGATACAAAATCTGAAGGGAATTTTAAGGGAGCATAGAGAAATCATTCACCTTTGGTTTGTTTAGGCTATTGCAGGGTGTTGCTTTATTCTATCATCATTTGTAACTATGTCACAAATAAATTGTTCCTTCTTCTGTATTTGACAAGTAATGACTGTTGATAAGCTGAGGCATGGATTAAGCTATTTCTTTGCTGTAATATATTGTATATCACTCCACAATGAAATACAATACATATTGATGTGATTCGTAAAACTTGTTCATGTACTGAACTACTAACGCCTTGTGATTCTCTGAATTACTTGTGATCACACTGAGAAAGACCTGTAAAGATAATGATCATCTTTTACATAAAGCAATTTCTGTAAACACGTCAGTAACTTTGCTAGTTTGCTGGGTTTTGTCTCCGACCATCGTGTCGTGATGATTTTGCAGGTACCCCGAGAGGCCCTTGAGTTTGCTGGAATGTCGATTAACTTCCGTTCCGGCAAATTCGGGTACTCCATATGTCGTATTTTCAGCAAAGGTCATGCTGAAATTGTCCGTGAATTTTAGCATGACTTTGCTAAAAATAGGACATATGGGGTACTTGTGACTAATGCATGGGCCAGGGTATCTTAGTACTTAATTAAGTTGGATCAACTGCCCCATTATTCTTGCTGCATTAAACCATAGGTGGCAATACAGCCAAGTGATTAGGCCCAACTTAGAATTCTCCTTCCCAGCTTAGCTTTTAGGATGCCTCGGTGTCGACAAACCATAAATTATAAAACCTTGGCTTTTATGGTGCCTCGGTGTCGATAAAAACCTAAATGATGAAAGCTTAGGCTTTTAGGGTGCCTCGACGTCGACAAACCATAAATGATAAAAGCTTAGCTTTTAGGATGCCTCGGTGTCGACAAACCCTAAATGATGAGACCATGATCTTGTTCCTTCACAATAGCCAAACTTTTGGACAAACCTTTTTCCTATTTAGAGCGAAACATGGCCCACAACGATGAGGCCGGCGGTTCGGGCAAGCAATTCTGGGAGCTGTCCCAGGAGATGGAGGAAGAACCTCACCGCTATGAGGACGCCGCGGAAGACACCGATCCTGACTACACAACCCCTAGTGGCGTCGGGGATGACACCACTGATGGTGCCGCCGAGGATGCCACCACTGATGATGGCAGCGCACGCACAGATGGCAGCCAACCGAAGAGGCAACGGAAGGACCGGCGCCCGAACGTGCTCGGCACCGTCAAGGAGGAATTTACTGAAGTGAACTCCGACGGGCATCCAACGGCGCCCAAAGAATTAGTCAAGGGGTACTCGGTTCAGCTCGGGTGCATTCTCCGGAGCACCGTCTCGATCAACACCGAGAACCTAAGGCATAAGGACCTAGGGAATTTGCGCAGCCTCCTCTTCACGAAGCTGCACGAACGATACAAGTTCCCCGCTGACTTTGCAAACACACGCCTCTCAGGGAATAAAGTGAACAGTGCCTCCCTCACGAGGATGAGCACGGCCCTGTCTACTTGGAGAAGCGCGGTGAAGAGAATGATTGACAAAGGTGATAGTTATGAGAAGATCAAGGCGAAAAATCCTTCGATCAGCGAAGATGACTACAAGGAGTTCAAGATCAAGTGCGAGAGAAGCGCAACCGTGGAATCAAGTCAGTGGGGGAAAGAAATGCGGGAGTTGAACTTAGGGGTCCACCAACTCGGTCCCGGCGGTTACAGAGTGGCGGAGCCTATATGGGACAAGGAGGACGCGGAGCGTGCCGAGCAAGGCCTACCGCCCCGCTTCGAGAAATACCGTGACAAGCAGACCAGGAACTATGTCAGGGCCCGGTACAAGGAGGACCCGGTAACAAAGGAGCTTACCACGGATCCGAAGACCAGGGCGCTTGAGCGTGTTCTGGTAAGGAATACACCCCCGCGTAATTAGCTCCATATGGTTGCATTCTAATTAATGAAGCCAAATTTCTAAATGGTTCACATTCCTTCCGCAGGAGACTGAAAGCAGTAGCGCGGGGTCGTCTCAGAGCTCCCCTTGGGACAACACTCTAAATAGGGCGTTGAACATAATGAAAAACAAGGATAAGCTCAGTAAGCCGTCGTCAGCTGGTCGTGTGGCCGACAAAGGCTTGTCCACAAAATGGTCGTCATACTATAACGCTGGTGGGCGAAAGGAGAGAAAGACCAGCTCGGAAAGCTAGTCACGCGAGGTTCAAGAACTCAAGGCACAAGTGGCGCGGATTCTGGAGATTGTCCAAGAGCAAGTGCAACAACAACTGGGAACGACACTCACCGCCATTGTGCCTACCTTGATTGAGGGGCTGCAGGCGTGGATTGCGGGCTTCCAATAGGGCCCGCCCCCGGTTCATAGCTTCACGGCCAGCAACTCGCACAACGCGCAGGTGGCGCCATTGGTGTCTCCGGCGGAGGCGGTATTGGTGTCTCCGACGCCGGCACGGGCATTGGAGCTTAATGCACCCGGGTGTACGCTGGCCGGCACCTCGGCAGCAAGCGGCCGCTCCGTCAGTTGCACGCCCGCCGTTGGCGGTGCCTCGACATTAGCCGAGCTCGACGCCATCACGGTAACTAAGCCTCTGGGCCGATGACTTCATCTTCTTGCCTTTGACTGGGCATCCCTGACGCCCTACATGTTTTCGCAGGGCACCACCAACGATCCATGCACTCTCCTGCACTTCGTGGGCGGCGAGTTGATCGATGTCGCCAAGGGCAGAATCGTTCAACCGGGCAACCCCGTGTTCCATGGTAATCCGATGCCACCCACCGTGTATAGGGTTGAACTGGTTCGGGTGCTGCCAGGCTGCGACGAGTTGTTACCTCCGATTCGACCCGCTGGGGCCGACGAAGATGATGTGATGACCCTCAGCGCCTGCGTAAGCTGGCCCCTGCTTTGGCCGAAGAGCCAGATTCTTTTGGGGGCGGGGGACACCACCCCACAGACAACACCGCTAGTCGTGCTGGCTCGAAGCCATGGCAAGACCGCCGCAGTGCTACCCGACATGCCGGACATCCCTATGGCACAGGATCCGAACATGCATATGGCACAGGATCCGGACGACGACGACAACGACGATGGTACATTTACCAACGTCGATAAGTACTTTGCCGAACATGGGTACAGTGACGAATTCGGGCCTCCTTCTCAAGAACCCAACCCTGAAAAAGACGACCGTGATCTAGCTGGTACCGCGGAGAAAACCAATTGCAATAGGTGTCGTCTGGCGTTCAGTTCTCAGGAGACGCCTCCAGCTGCCGCCTTCACCGAGCCTCAGATAGCCGAGGTGCGAAATATTATCAGCCCCAACACACTCAAGAAGGCGGTCTGTGAGCAGAACTCGATCCCATTATAGTAGAAGAAGAAGGGACGGAAAAGAAAGAGTAACAAGGGTGCGAGCCAACCGGCACCGAGTATGATCCGTGCTTAGGACGGTCCACCTTCACCTAAGGATATCTTGAGGAGGGTGCATGTGGCGGGTAGGCCGATGCTACCGACTAATCTACTCAATGCTGCAACCGGTGCTATGCGAAGTCTGCATGATAGTGTTCTTTCTTTGGAGAAGCGGCGTCTCTCAGAGAATGATGTGGCATACCCGGTTTTCGTGGCCAAGGTGCCAGAGGGAAAGGGCTTTGTGGATAACGCCATCGGGGGTACGATCGTCCTGCGGTTTGATGACATCTTCGCTATGTTTAACCTTCATCCGCTGCACTACACCTTCGTTCGGCTATTTCCGCTGAGTATGGAGATGCGGATCATTAGAGACAAGACCCGGACATCGTGATAGTCGACCCCTTCTACATGCATGCCAAGATCTTGGGCAGTGCTGGGGACCGGCAAGTCGCGAGTTCATACCTCGAAGGCGTCATTCTGGCAAACCCAGATAAGGATAACTTCCTCGTGCCTTACTTTCCCGAGTAAGTCATCCCCTCACCGCCCCGTAACATATGATTTCTTAGATTTGATCGTTCTTTTTTTTCTAACATTCCGTGTTTTGTGCAGTGACACACATTGCACACTCATCCTCTTAAGCCCGAAATATTCCATGGCCACGTATTTCGACTCGGACCGTCAGTCGAAGAAAGACTACACAAATATCAAGAAAGTTCTTGATGATGTTCTCCCCGGCTATGCCAGATCTGGAGGCACCTTCACCAGGCCAATTCGTAGGTACGGCAAGCACGTGTTCGCCCACAATACGACGTTCCCCTGCGTCAAGCAGCCGCCTGGTGGTCAGAAGGATGCCTACTACGCCCTCCATCACATGCGGGCGATCGTACGGGACCATAATCACCTTCTGCTACCAAATAATCTCAAAGGTTGGGCCGCAAGCTTGTCGGCAATCCAGGACGCAGACATTAGACAAGAATTCTTTTGCATCGAGTCGGAGTTTGCAGAAATCATCCATCAAGATGTCCTTCGTACCTTGGGGCAGTTCTACCTCAGATATCAACCGTCCAACAGTGATATAGACACAACGCTACAAATGCAGGCTGACAACGCCCGCGATTTCATGACCATCATGAGAGACAGCGGCTTCATCCACGCTCCGGTCCCTGAGTCGAGTCGAAAGTAGTGATGCTATGTGTAGTTCTGAAATATCGATTAGCTCATGTTGTAATTAAACTTTAATGAACTTGTATGTCTCTTTGCTTTGGACAGTCGTTCAACTTAGATGTAATCAATGCTATTTATTAGTAGGACCATGAATCATGCTATTAATGTCTTGCTTTTCTCTTCTGATCCTTTTGTTGCATACTTATATATTGCTTATGTATTGTCTGTGAATTGCTACTAACGTTTTGTTTGGCTAGTGCATAGAGATGCCGTCGTATGTCGTGTACAAGGGTAAGGTTCCCAGAGTCTACGACGACTAGGAGGAGTGTCGGAGACAGGTTCACCGTTTCAGCGGTAACAGTTACAAAGGGTACACCACTAGGGCGGAGGCGGAAGCTAGATACGCGTGCTATCTAGCGGGAGAGAGGAGGGAGTGGAGGAGGAACCGGATGAAGACCAGTTTCATCGCGATGATGCTCATCGTGATGACCGCATCTCTCTTCTATGTGATGGTAGTTTATATGATCGATATCGACTTCTAATGTGAAGACAAACTCGCTACTCGCGGTCTAGAGACTTGTAATGTTCTATGTTTGTTCGGTCTTTTGAATTCAGAGACTAATATGATGAATTGTATTCGGAGACTAATCTTCTATTGTATTCGATGAATCTGCTGTTGCTGTGTGGAGCTGTCTATATTCTGTCCAGTAATATATTTTGTAACCTGTGCAAATTATAGAAAAGAAAAAAAATCCCTAATATTCATACTAGTGGCGCACCACTCAGCACTTTAGTGGCGCACTACAAAAAGCACACTAGTGGCGCATCATCAACTAGTGCGCCATTAGTAAGCCAGAGCACATGGGTAAATATGGCCCCTGGGAGGCATACTAATGGCGCACCATGGGATATACTAATGGCGCACTTTGTGGTGCACCATTAGTATACCAGATACTAATGGCGTGATGCTAGTGGCGCACCTGTAGTGCGCCGTTAGTAGCCAAAACAGGTGCGCCACTAGCAGGCCTTTTCCTAGTAGTGTATTGACATGTTGAAGTCATGAAACAATGATTATATAGTGCAAGAACATGGAAAAAATGAGCATGGCATTAAAGTACAGGTTAAACATGGCAAAACATTATTAGTAAGCATCTCCATATGACTCATAGATCAATGGCAATCAACATGACAAGATGCAACATGATATAAGGTGATTCTCAGACTTAGAAGAAATCTGGGAATGCAAAACATAACATTATGATGCTGACTTTGGAGGCACATAACAGCAAGCATAGCAACTTAAATAAACATGCAAAAGGCATGGACATGTAGTAGGCATGATATACTTCAATTTAGTCCATGGGCACTAATTCATATGAAACATGGAGTAATCACAATGATTCATGCAAAATGGAATATGCTGTTAACTGAATGACAAATTTAGCATGATGGCAACTTGAGAGCAAGAAATAGACAAACTACAGCAAGTTAGAATGACAACCAAGGGCATGGCATCAAAGTACACATAACAAGGGACAGATAATATCAAGGCATCATATACATCTGACTCATGGATTAGTGGGAACCATCAAGACAAGATTGCATGTTATAACAGTTTCAGCAAGTGTAAATCAGCAACAGCAACATAGCATGTTTGCAAGCTTGGAACAAAGGTCATATGAAGTCCAAAATTAACAAACTTGACATGTGGACAAATTACGCATAACATAATTCAAAACATGTAATTGGAGCATCACCAAAATAGGCATATATCAATCAATATCAAGATCACAACATGGCATCATGAAGTTAACAGAAAATTGGAACATCATTTTGGCATGTTGATAGCAATGAAAACATATGCTATAGGACATATATGAGGCAAAAAAAGGCATGTCATGATAGAGCATAACATGGACATAAAAACATGTGAACCAAACATCTCCATATTATGCATGTAATTGATGGTATCTTCAACTTAACATAGCATCACAATGTAACCGTTTTAGACTTAGTAAAATTCCCTAAGTCTCTGAAATCAGCAACATTAAGTAGCACACTTTGGAAGCTTGATGCACTCACCACAAGGCACATAAAAATACGTGGATTGCACCACTTTGAAGATGGCATGAATATGCTCCTAAAACATATAGACATGATGCACAAAAGATGCACACACAAAATGCAACGAAAAAGACAAAACAACAAGCTATGTTAAGTTTCAGCAGTTAACATCATATAGCACTCTTGCAACAGGTATTAACATGGCATAATGCATCCTAACATGCATGAAATGACACTATCATGTATATCACTCTGAGATGAACATTTTTACATATTATACATTATCATAGGACCAACATGCACAAACTTGTGGCACCTCAAAAATGCATATATGATGTGGGTTTTCAGGGACTTGGTCATTTTCAGGGATAGGAAAAAAACACGATGTGAGCATCGGGTCGCTATAATGCGCACGGGCGGGGAAAAGATCTGCTCACCATGGGCTCGGCCTAGAACTGTGGAGAGGTGGCACAGGCCGAGCGGAGCTGGGCCATGCAGGAGCGGGCCCGGCGGGGTATGGAGCTGGGCCGGCCCACACACAGTGCAAGGGAGCTCGAGGCGCGCCAGCCTCCTCGATTCCGAGCAGGACGGAAGTCACGGCGGCCAACGGTGACGACGGGCAAGGGAGGGGCTCCGGCGAGGCGCCCCAGGACGGCGAGGAGGTCGGGGATCGACAGGGCGAAGCAGATCCGGCGTGGGAAGACGAGGGGCGCCGGATCCCGTCGTCGGGCAGCGCGC
The DNA here is from genome assembly GCF_018294505.1 of Triticum aestivum. Classification (NCBI taxonomy): domain Eukaryota; kingdom Viridiplantae; phylum Streptophyta; class Magnoliopsida; order Poales; family Poaceae; genus Triticum; species Triticum aestivum. The sequence goes on along the minus strand of NC_057800.1, from coordinate 179,092,535 downwards.
ACTGGCGATGAGGACCATGGGGGGGGCATTGACGGCCGGCGAGATCCTGTAGAGGCGACGCGGGATATGAGAGAGAGAGGAAGAAAAGAAGCAGGAGGGGAAGGAGAGGCAGAGGTGTGACTTGACGGATGCCTCAGTGGGAGGCGATCGATGGTCGCCGGCGATGTGGCGGCGGAGACGGCGGCACTGGAGGGGTCGAGCGGTGGGGCTCCTGAGCAAGAGGGGTCGAGCGGCGGCGCGCGTGGGCGCCTCGGGCCCAGATCTGGCTCGGGACGGGCCGCGGATGGGCCTGCGGGCTACGGCGGTTGGTGGGAGGGGAGTGGAGGTGAGGTGGCGGCGCGGAAGAGGCCACAGACGGCGGCTGGTGGCGGCGCAACCACTCACGGCTTGCCAAGTGGCGGCAGAGCTCTGGTTGGGCGCTGAAAGCAAGGAGGGAACCGGCAGCTCTGCGAGGTGGGAGGAGGCCAGGGGGGTAGGCTAGTCCAAAAATGGGCTAGTAGGTGTGCTTAAATAGGTAGGGGTAAGGGTTAGGGGGTTTTCATCCATTTTCAGACCATTCGATCGCCATCGGGCGGCCCAGATCGGAGGAGATTTAGGTGAGGGGTTGTTGGGCTGTGTAGATGGGTTGGGTTGAGAAGAGAGAGGAGGAATGCAGGCCGGCAATCGTTTCCGAAGACCGAAAACGTCCGATGAAAAGACCGGCTATATTGCCGATATAGTTATCCGTTGGGGCATCAAGCGGACTCCGAACACGATGAAATTTGATAGGCGGTCTACCTAGACTATAACAAGACTGCACGCCAACTTTCATCCCATGCTGAGAATGTTTTTATCCCACTTATAAAATAATATTTCGGGGGTGCCACGGGCACGTGCAAGTGTGAATGGGCTCCGAACGGACAATGGAAGGAGCGGGGAGACCGGGACGGATGCAAGTTTTGAAACACATGAGGATGCCATGCACATGATGACATGGCAAATATGCAGCACGCAAGCACATGACATGGCAACAACAGTGAATAACTGGAAGACACCTGGCGCATCGGACTCGGGGCTTTACAACTCTCCTCAACTAACAAGAGATCCCGTCCCGAGATCTTAGGAATGAGATGGGAGAGAAAGAGGAAGAGGTGAAACAAAACGCAAGAGAGAAGTTGACCAAAGACTGAGGGCACTCGGGTAGAAAAGAGGAATGACGATTAAGACTATTTGATCGTGAGCTTGTCATGGGCTAAGTTGCGACACCCTTGCAGGGTTTAAATTTTCAAGAGCCGTGCCCGCGGTTATGTGGCAGATGGGAATTTGTTAATATCCGGTTGTAGAGGACTTGAAGTAAACTCTTTTAAAATACACCAACCGCATTGCGTAACCGTCATGGTCTCTTTTCGGGGAAGTTCGAGAAGAGAACACGGTTTGGGTTATGTTTGATCATAAGTAGTTCAGGATCACTTATTGATCATTTCTAGTTTGCGACCGTTTGCGTAGTTTCTCATCTTACTCTAGTATTCGTAAGTTAGCCACCATACTTTGCTTAGTGCTGCTGCAACCTCACCCCTTTACCCCTTCCATACCTTTTAAGCTTTGCTAGTCTTGATACCCATGGTAATGGGATTGCTGAGTCCTCGTGGCTCACAGATTACTACACCAACAGTTGCAGGTACATGTAATGCGTTGATCATGACGTGAGAGCGATGTTTCCATGTTTTGGAGTTCTTGTTTCGCTTCTTCTTCGTTCGAGGGATAGCTTCCTGGTTGGCAGCCTGGGCTAGCAGGGTAGATGTCGTTTGAGCTTCTGTTTGTGATTCATCCGTAGTCGGATGTTGTCTTATGTATGATGTATTGATGTATTCTTGCAGCATTTGTATGCCTTGTATGTATCCCCATCTATTATGTAATGTTGATGTAATGATATCCACCTTGCAAAAGCGTATCAATACGCGGTTCTATACTTGGTGGGACCTTCGAGTCTCTTTAGGATAGTATCGCATATTGGGCGTGACACATGTGTACCTACAAGCAACCAGTAAATGGTAGAAGTTAAACTACAATTCACAAATTATGGGAAATGTTGTAAGAAATAGGATGCAGCTCACCTCGACGGCAAACAAAAGCATCGGCCGTTATGACCCTGCATCCCATGTCTTACAGCATTTCACATAATTTGTGCAATTGCAGTTTAACTTCTACCCATTTACTGGTTGCCTGTAGGTACACATGTCAGTGGCACTGATCCACTCTTCGACCTGGAGGAACAGCTCGCCTCCGTTGTCGCTGACTTTGGGCGAGCTCTAACCAAGATGAAGTGCCCCAGCAACTACCTCTCAGGACTTACCAAGTATGTACTCTCCTGTTCATTCTTAGCAATACCAGTTGCAATTAATGGCTATGTTCTGTACGGTCAATGTATTAAGCATGTTCTAGTAAACATGCCTAACACGTTTTTGCTACTTTCCCTACCTTTTTATAGACATCTGGGCCATTCTCTGCACTGGTAGCACCCGCCTTGTGATGTTTAACTATGCCAATTGCATTTTTATTAGTACCAGTTTCAATGTCTATTAATCCTATTGAAATTAACAGTTGAATCAATTTTTAAATAGTTGTATTTCAATGGCTACAAACTTACAAAACATGACTTAGGATGTTGTTAAGCCTGTTGCAATTAACAGTTGCATCCATTTTTTAATATGTCCATTTGCTACCATGCTACTCTCTGCAATGAAGATATATTAGAGATGTTGCCCATTTGCTATTTTTGGTGGATGCTAACCCTGTTGTACTTAACCTGCTTGTCCATATACTTACGCAGGGTCATAACGGCCGATGTTGTTGTTTGCCGTCGAGGTTAGCTGCATCCCATGTCTTACAGTATTTCACATCATTTGTGCAATTGCAGTTTAACTTCTACCATTTACTGGTTGCCTATAGGTACACATGTCAGTGGCACTGATCCATGCTTCGACCCGGAGGAACAGCTCGCCTCCGTCGCCGGTGACTTTGGGCGGGCCCTGGCCAAGATGAAGTGCCCCAGCAACTACCTCTCAGGACTTACCAAGTATGTACCCACCAGTTCAATCTTACCAATACCAGTTGCAATTAATGGCTATGTTTTGTACGGTCGATATATTAAGCATGTTGTAGTAACACATGCATAACACGTTTTAGCTATTGTCCCTACCTTTTTATAGACAACTGGGCCATTATCTGCTCTGGCAGCACCTGCCCTATGATGTTTAACTCTGCCAATTGCATTTTTATCAGTACCGGTTTCAATGGCCATTAAGCCTATTGCAATTAACAGTTGTATCCTTTTTTATAGAGTTGTATTTCAATGGCTAAAAACTTACAAAACATGAATTAGGATGTTGTTAAGCCTGTTGCAATTAACAGTTGTATCCATTTTTTAATCCATCCCTTTGCTACCGTGCTAATCTTTCGAAATGAAGATATCACTACAGATGCTGCCGTTTTATTACCATTTGCTATTTTTGGTGGATGTTAACCATGTTGTAGTTAACATTGGCTTTCCATGTACTTACACAGGGCTACAATGGGCGATGATGTTGTTTGCCGTCGAGTTTAGCTGCATCCCATGTCTTATACACCATCTATTCCTAAATATAAGTATTTTTAGAGACTCCAATATAGACTACATAAGGAGCAAAATGAGTGAATCTAGATTATAATCTAAACTATATCTATAATTCTATATACATCCGTGTGTAGTTCATATTGAAATCTCAAAAAACAATACTTGTACTTAGGAACATAGGTAGTTGTATTCTACATCATTTGTGCAATCTCAGTTTAGCTTCTAATATTTACTGGATGCTTGTAGGTACATATATGAGCGGTACTGATCCACACTTCGATCCCTTTTGCGTATGGGCAATGAGATATTCATGAACAAGTGTCAAGTGAGGAAACTAAGAAAGACTGTTAGGCGAAAGAAACGGGTGATTGGAATTAAGCTCTTTATTTACACTTTGTCAACGACAACAATGAACTTTAGGATGGTAAGTAATGTGTTGCCTTTTCCCCCTTCTCACAACAAGTTACTCTATTAGACCTCAGTATCTGATATTTTTCTCTTTTCAGTGTTTTCCAAAGCTATTTACTGATGATTACCTTGCAAACTACATGACCGGAGTGGAGGCAACTAAGGTTAAAGTATATAATTCATGCTACCATGATAATGCTCTAGAAGTGTTCCTGAAGGCGGTGAAGGATGGGTGGGCGATCATCACAAGGGGTTGGAAAAAAGTGGTTCGTGCCTATGGCATGCAGGAAGGCACATTATGGGCATTCCGCTTCTTGAACACCGTCGACAGTCAAAATGAGTTACACTTGTCTCTTCACCTTTACCTCCTTTAAATATTATGGTTCATCATAGTTAATTACTGCCTAATCCTATAATTACTGAACATATTGTACTGGCAATTTTATTTATGGATTCGTTGTTGAACCATTGTGCTAAGAATTTGAATTCCACGTTTCATATTTCAAAATTTCCAATTAGAATATTAAATTACAGGCAAAAATAAAAAGAGAACAGACGGTCATGGAACTTTGCAAACGGTTCTGGCAGTAAAAGCGCTTGTGATGGATAGCCCAATGCCACACAGTTTTCTACATCAAATCGTGTGTGATGTAGTTGATGAAAGCAAACAGTTAACCAAGGTAGAGCGTGTGTGATAGTTACACCTTTCACACACGAGCATATACATAGAACTATGTGGGATGTACATATAAACGGAAACGTTTTCCCTGGATTGATTGTGTGGGATGTACATAAGAATGGAAACGTATTCCATGGATTGACTGTGTGTGATATACATACGAATGGAAATGTTTTTCTGGGATTCACCGTGTGGGATGTACATACCTACGGAAATGATTTTCTCGGATTATCGTGTGGGATGTACATACCTACGGAAATGATTGGGTTTTGATGCCTCACCCAAAGGCACACGGCCCCAGCCTGGGTCCTAGGAGGGCCTATCCCCGATGATTTATGGGCCGTGTGGAAAGGACACCCTATCACACACACTCACTTGGCGACAGTTCCAAATGCCGTCGCGGGAAGGGGTTAAAAACTGTTTGTTGAGGACCGACGCGCACTAGTGATAGTAGATATGATCAACATGGAGATGTTCACCATTGATGACTACCCCATCTCACGTGATGATCGGACATGGGTTAGTTTATTTGGATCATGTATCACTAAGATGACTTGAGGGATGTCTATTTAAGTGGGACCTCTTTAGTAATATGATTAACTGAACTTAAATTTATCATGAACTTAGTCTTAATAGTTTTGCATATCTATGTTGAAGATCAATAGTTCGCGATATATATATATACATACATAAACACTATTCTGATGACAACATGAACTTCCTGAGTTACACGCCTGAACTTCCCGTTGTAGGAACCCGACCTTCGGACTATCTTTTCAACCGTGTCTCCCTGCGTGAATTTTTTTGGCCAGTCATGTTCTATGTGATGTAAGTGTAATCTACAAATAGTTTTTAGCAACTAAATGCCCATTTTAAATAGGAATCTCGCTCATTGGTGGATTTGCTCTCGGTTCGTGATGAAACAAGCCTCTGTTACAATTTTACTGCTTGAGTTGTTCAACGTGAACTCCCCCCTGTGCTAGGTTGAACTTCAGCCAACATTGCCCAAATGGGGCTTGTGATATACCGTCGGAAAGCTATGGACACCAGTATCATGACCCAAGTTAAATTTTTGGCAAAATGTAAGCGGTTTAAGAGTAGTTTTGAAAACCTTTTTTCTGCATACAAAAAACATGAAATGTATTTTTATTGTATTTCTAAAATGTTTATCGGAATGAGGCAAATAATATGGCGTTGGAAAGCTACTGCAAAACCTCTTCTTCCACATGTTGAAAGTTTTCTCTAATTCCCTATGGTTAAAGAGGAATTTGGAAAATCGTAAAATTTTACAATCCGAACAGCCAAGTTCGTATTTTTGATGTCATTTTTAAATGGCTAATCCAATTGAGGCAAATGATATGGCGTTGGAAAGCTTATGAAAATGCGCTACTTTTTCACGTTTAAAGTTTTTTCTAATTTTGAATGGTTCAGAAGTAATTTAGAAAACAGTCCAAGTTGCACCGAGTTTGTATTTTCGAGCTCATTTTTTAACCGGACATCTGAATACAGCAAATGATATGGCGTTGGAAAGCTTGAGTAAATGCGAAACGTTTTGGTATATATTGTTTCTCCCAATTCCTTACTGTTTTAAGTCAATTTTGAAAATGGCTAAAAACATATTTTCACCGTAATTTCTACAAACTTTACCGGAATGGGGTAAATAATATACCATTGAAAAGTTACAGAAAATGCAAAACTTTTTCATGTTGATGGTTTTCTCTGATTCCTAGCCGTTTTCAAGTAATTTCGAAAACGACGGGATCATTCGTTCTGCCTTTATCGCGAAACAGATTATTCGTAATGCACCGCGTGAAGAACTTGAACTTCTCGGCATGTCTACTTGAACTTCACTCTGTTTTCACGGGCGGCGCGGTCCGGCAAGAAGGGGAGGGGCAACAATGCGCTGTGATGGTTGCGCCTGCGGGAGAAGCTGGCCGATGGCCGCTGCGGTGGGATAAGGTGGCGTGTGGCTGGAGCGGCGGGAGAAGGTGGTTGGCCACGGCGGAGGCGGTCGCGTGGCGGCGCGCGGGGGGTTGGGGCGCGTGGTGAGGGCGATTTGGGGCGGGGCAGGAGGTTGCGGGTGATGGGATCGGCGTTGGGTGGTTTTCTTTTTCTGTTCGGTGGCATTTTCGGATCTCACGTACCTCCAGCGGGCCCTGTATAGGGAGCTATGATCCAAATAGTTATTCTAATCCCGAGATTAGAATAACAACTCCCCTATATATAGGCGCCGACGGGATTAAAAATTATTTTAGAAATTATTTAGAAACATATTTTAAAATTTTAAAAATGTTTAAAAATTATTTAGAAACATAGTTTTTCCTAAAAATAATACTAAGAAGTTCAAATTAAAATAATAAAGAAGTGTGAGGATTAGAGAAAATTCAGATTTTTCTCGTTACAAAAGAATAAAACGAAGAAGTTCAAATTTAAAAAAAAGAACTACAATAGTTTAAAAATAGATTTTCACTGTTTCCAAAAAATCTAGAAGTTCAAAGCAAAATAACGAAGTGGTTCGGTGTTCATTAAAAATTAGGATTTTTACCGTTATTAAATTCTCAGATATCCCTTAATATTAAAAAATCAACCATGAAGTTCAAATTGAAAGAAATAATGAAAGTCGATGTTTATTTAAAAATGAAAACAATTCTTTAATTAAAAATAAAATGTGAAGTTTAAATAAAAATAACACATAAGTTCAAAGTATATTAAACCCTAGGATTCACAAGTTCACAAAAAACGTCATTTTTAGTGTTTTTAAAAAACTCAAAGTTTCCTTGCTACTAAAGAATAAAACCAAGATATTCAAATTAAAATAACGAAGCAGCTCAATGTACAGAGAAACATCATATTCTTCATTACTAGAAAAAAGTATTTTAATTCAAATAAAGTTGTTCGATGCTTTCTTAGAAAAGTTGATTTTTTCTTTAATAAAAATAGAAATAAGAAGTTCAAATTAAAATAACAAAACAGTATAGAGTTTATAAAACACATAGATTTACATGTTAAAAAAATCAATACCATTTTTGGTATTAAAATAACAAGTTTTGACATGTATATCATTTGTGCAACTCCGTCGAACAGGGTGAGGAACTACAAACAAAAATATGCGACCGAAGTTTAAGGTGAAAACCACGAGCAGTTCAACTACTACATGGAATGCATTTTAGGTGATATTAAAAAACAATACAAAACTAAAAGCATAAAAGGGTTGTCGCAAGAAGTTCGCGTGCTCCCGCCTGTGTGGTTCAAAATTTCTAGTGTGAGACTTCGCATTTGAATCTAATGTCTATATGAAAAAGTTGCTCCTATTCATAAGATTTCCAAGGGTATATTATATGGCACATTCAGATGTACGTTTAAAAGTTTCATGTATAACAATTAAAACACGTTTTTATGTATTTAAAAAATTATTTTGAACCTTCACGAGTATGAAAAAATGATCAACACAGAAAAGTTGCGTGTTTTTAACAGCTTTACATCGGTATATCATTTGCTTAATTCCGGTAAGTGGTTGTGGAGTTACGAGCAAAAAACAGCGTGTGAAAAACAGAGTGAACTGCAAACAAAACTGCTCCAGAAGTTCAACCTCTTCACGCAGTGCATTTTCAAAGACTCTGTTTTCGCAATGAAGGCAGAGCGCATGATCTAAGAAGTTTAGATTGAAAACTGCTAGAAGTTCGCGTACTACATGGTGTGCATTTTGTATTAAAAAGGAATGAAAAAGCAAAGGCTAAAAGTTTTGTTGCTAGAAGTTCATGTGCTCGGCCCGAGAAAGTTCAAAAATTCTTGTGAGAGAGGTTGAACAAAAATACATGACAGAAGTTCAAGGTGAAAACAGCGTGAAGTTCAACTACTACACCGAGCATTTCAGATAAGAATATAAGAATAGAAAACTAAAAGCTTCAAAGGTTTGTTGCAACAAGTTCACGTGCTCCTCCTAGTGAAGTTTAAGATCTCTAGTGCGAGACGTCCAACCTTCAATTACATGTAAAAAACTGGCAAAAAACGATGTTGTCTTAGCCATTTTTAAAACTGCTCTCAAACAACAACAAATTTGTAATGTCTGTCTGCATGAAAAAGATGCTCCTATTCATAAGCTTTCCAATAGTATATTATATGCTACATTCCGATGAGCGGTTTAAAATTTGCATGTATACCGTTTAAAACACTTTTTTATATATTCAAAAAATTCTTTTGAACCGTCGCAAGCATGAAAACTGATCAACACGGGAAAGTTGTGTGTTTTCAACAGCTTTCCATCGGTATATCATTTGATCAATTCCGGTAAGTGGTTTGGGAGTTACGGGCAAAAAACAACACACCAAAAATAGAGTGAAGTTGAAACAGACATGCCCGAGAAATTCAACTACTTAACGCAGTGTATTTCCATTCATGATGAAGGCAAAAATCATGATCTTGTCATTTTGTAATTTACTTCAAAACGGTAGGAATGTCATTTGTGTAAGTTCAACTCCTCGGTCGGAGAAAGTTAAAAAATTTATTGTGTGAGAGGTTTGTACAAAAGGAATATCATTTGTGTAACACTAACGAATGGATGAGAAAATTACAGATGAAAATACGTCGTAGAAGGTCAACATGAAAACAGCAGGAAGTTCAACTACTACATTGAATGAATTTTAGATGAAAAACTTTTCAAATTGCCGCGAGTATGAAAAAATGATCAACACAGGAAAGTTGCGTATTTACAGCAGCTTTCCATCGGTATATCACTTGCTCAATTCCGGTGAATGGATGGAGATCCACGAGCAATGGATGGAGATCTACGAGCAAAAAAAGAACGTAAAAAACAAAGTGAAGTTCAAGTAGACATGCCGAGAAGTTAGAGTTCTTCACGCGGTGCATTTTCAAAGAATCTGTTTTGCGATAAAGACGCAATTAATGATCTCACCATTTTCGAAATTACTTAAAAACGACTACGAATCAGAGAAAACCATCAACACGAAAAAGTTTCACATTTTCCGTAGCTTTTCAACGGTATATTATTTGCCACATTCCGATAATGTTTCTAGAAATTATGGCGAAAATATGCTTTTAGCCATTTTCAAAATTGACTTAAAACCATAAAGAATTGGGAGAAAAAATATATACCAAAAGGTTTCGCATTTGTTCAAGCTTTCCAACGCCGTATCATTTGCTGCATTTGGACTTACAGTTAAAACATTAGGTCAAAAATACGAACTCGGTGGAACTTGTATCATTTTCTAAATTACTTTTAGACCGTTTTAAATTAGGAAAAAAAATTAACATGAAAATGTAGCGCATTTTCATAAGCTTTCCAACACCATATCATTTGCCTCAACTGGATTAGTCGTTCAGAAATGACATCGAAAATACGAACTCGGCTGTTCGGTTTGCGAAATTTTACGATTTTCCAAATTACTCTTTATCCATAGGGAATTAGAGAAAACTTTCAACATGTGTAAAGAGCGGTTCTGCAGCAGCTTTCCAACACCATATTATTTGCCTCATTCCCATAAACTTTAGAAATGCGATCGAAAATACGATTCATGTTTTTTGTATGAAGAAAAAATGGTTTTCAAAACTGCTTTTAAACCGCTTATATTTTGCCAAAAATTTAACTTGGGTCATGATACTTGTGTTCATAGCTTTCCAACGGTATATTGCAAGCCCCATTTGGGAAATGTTGGCGGAAGTTCAACGTACTACTGCCTGGGCAGGTCAGGTTGTGATCAGAATAGTGTTTGACTATATATATATATATATATATTATATGCTCCTAGATAAATCTAAATTGAAAGATGATAGTAGCAATGATGCGGACAAGGTCCATGATCTGAGGATTATCCTCATTGCTGCACAGAAGAATTATGTCCTTGATGCACCGTTAGGTGACAGACCTATTGCAGGCGCAGATGCAAACGTTATAAACGTTTGGCAAGCTCAATTTGACGACTACTTAATAGTTTAGTGCGCCATGCTTTACGGCTTAGAACCGGGACTTCAAAAACATTTTGAACGCCACAGAGCATATGAGATGTTCCAAGAGCTGAAATTGGTATTTAAGACCCATGCCCGTGTCGAGAGTATGAGACCTCTAACAAGTACGTTGCCTACAAGATGGAGGAGAATAGCTCAACCAGTGAGTATGTGCTCAGAATGTCTAGGGTACTATAATCGCTTGAATCAAGTGGGAGTTAATCTTCCAGATAAGATAGTGATTGACAAAGTTCTCTAGTCACTATCACCAAGCTATTAGAACTTCGTGATGAAGTATAATATGCAAGGGATGACGGAAATGATTCCCGAGCTCTTCGCGATACTAAAATCGGCGATGGTAGAAATCAAGAAAGAGCATCAAGTGTTGATGGTTAACAAGACCACTAGTTTCAAGAAAAAGGGCAAGGGAAAGAGAGGGAACTTCAAGAAGAATGGCAAGCAAGTTACCGCTCCCATGAAAAAGCCCAAAGCTGGACCCAAGCCTGAAACTGAGTGCCTCTACTACAAAGGAAATCGTCACTAGAAACGGAACTACCCCAAATACTTGGAGGATAAGAAGGATGCCAAAGTGAACAAAGGTATATTTGATATACATGTTATTGATGTGTACCTTACTAGTATTAGTGGTAGCCCTGGGTATTTGATACCGGTTCAGTTGCTAAGATTAGTAACTCGAAACAGGAGTTACAGAATAAACAGAGACTAGTTAAGGGCGAGGTGACGATGTGTGTTGGAAGTGATTCCATGGTTGATAGGATCACCATCGCACACTCCCTCTACCTAGTGTTGAACCTAAATAAGTGTTATTTAGTGTTTGCGTTGAGCATGAATGTGATTTGATCATGTTTATTTTAGTACGGTTATTCATTTAAGTCAAAGAATAATTGTTGTTCTAGTTACGTGAATAAAACCTTCTATGGTCATACACCCAATGTGAATGGTTTATTGAATCTCGATCATAGTGATACACATATTCATAATATGATGCCAAAAGATGCAAAGTTAATAATGATAATGCAACATACTTGTCGCACTACTGTTTAGGTCATATTGGTGTAAAGAGCATGAATAAAATCCATGCAGATGGACTTTTGGAATCACTTGATTATGAGTCATTTGATACTTGCAAACCATGCCTCATGGGAAAGACAAATAAAAGTTCGTTCTCCGGAACAACTGAGGAAGCTAATGACTTAATGGAAATAATATATACCGATGTATGCGGTCTGATGAGTGTTGAGGCACGCGGCATGTATCGTTATTTTCTGACCTTCGCGTATGATTTGAGCAGATATGGGTATATGTACTTAATGAAACACAAGTCTAAAACATTTGAAAAGTTCAAAGAATTTTAGAGTGAAGTAGAGAATCATCATAACAAGAAAATGAAGTTTCTACGATCTGATCGCGGAGGAGAATATTTGAGTTATGAGTTTGGCCTTCATTTAAAACAATGTAGAATAGTTTCACAACTCACGCCACCTAGAACACCATGCGTAATGGTGTGTCTGAATGTCGTAACCGTACTTTATTAGATATGGTGTGATCTATGATGTCTCTTACCAATTTACCACTATTGTTTTGGGGTTATGTCGAAAGGCTTCAGCCAGATAAGCTCGAAACCAAATCGAAGAAGTGCGTCTTCATAGGATACCCTAAAGAAACTATTGGGCACACCTTCTACCACATATCCGAAGGCAGGATCTTTGTTTCTAAGTGAGGGAGTCCTGGATTAGGGGGTCTCCGGACAGCCGGACTATATCCTTTAGCCGGACTGTAGGACTATGAAGATACAAGATTGAAGACTTCGTCCCGTGTCCGTATGGGACTCTCCTTGGAGTGGAAGGCAATCTTGGTAATACGGATATGTAGATCTCCTCCCTTGTAACTGACTTTGTGTAACCCTAGCCCCATCCAGTGTCTATATAAACCAGAGGGTTTAGTCCGTAGGACAACATACAATCATACCGTAGGCTAGCTTCTAGGGTTTAGCCTCTACGATCTCGTGGTAGATCAACTCTTGTAATACTCATATCATCAATATCAATCTAGCAGGACGTAGGGTATTACCTCCATCGAGAGGGACCGAACCTGGGTAAGCATCGTGTCCCCCGCCTCCTGTTACCATCCGCCTTTGACGCACAGTTCGGGACCCCCTACCCGAGATCTGCCGGTTTGACACCGACATTGGTGCTTTCATTGAGAGTTCCACTATGCCGTCACCATAAGGCTTGATGGCTCCTTCGATCATGGGTAACGATGCGGTCCAGGGTGAGGTTTTCCTCCCCGGGCAGATCTTCGTATTCGACGGCTTCGCACTGCGGGCCAACTCGCTTGGCCATCTGGAGCAGATCGAGAGCTACGCCCCTGGCCGTCAGGTCAGGTTCGGAAACTTAAACTACACAGCCGACATCCGCGGAGACTTGATCTTTGACGGATTCGAGCCCATGTCAGGTGCACCGCACAATCACGACGAGCATGACGTAGCTCTGCTGTCGGACAGTGTTCAGGAGATCACACCTGCAACTACTCCGGCCCTAGGTCGTTCGAGCTTTTCCTGGGAGTATGGCATTAGTTACATACTTCAGCGCCGTAGCGCCTGGTATGAGCCTCGTGGAGAAGCAATCGCTAGTCCATGGGGCTCATACTTCAGCGCCGCAGTGCTTGGTACTCGGACCTTGGCTCGAGGCATTTTCTCTACCCCTTCTTACCCTGAAAAAGCAGGGTCACCTTGTGTCCGAAGCAAATTGAGCCATCCGAGGATGGGGGGATAGACTCCGCCATGGAGGCCACACTCTCAGTGGCGATGGAGCCGGATACTGACTTCACACCTTACGAGAGCCGTGTTGCCAAACCACTGGATTCGTCCCCGGCCACGGACTCCGAGCCGCCTGTGTCCATGCCTATCGAATCTGATTGGGCGCCGATCATAGAGTTCACCTCCGCAGATATCTTTCAGCACTCACCTTTCGGCGATGTGCTAAATTCATTAAGGTCTCTCTCCTTGTCAGGAGAAACTTGGCCGAACTATGTCCGGCTAGAATGGGATGCGGACGACGAAGAAATTCGCTCCCCACCCACTACCCACTTAGTAGCCACTGTCGACGATTTAACCGACATGCTCGACTTCGACTCCGAAGACATCGATGGTATGGACGACGATGCAGGGGACAAACAACGGAGGATGACCCCTCCAAGAAGCAACCCAAGCGCCAACGTCAGCGGCGCCGCTCTAAGTCCCGCTATAACAAAAGTAGTGATACCGGCACAAGAGACATTAACACTCCGGATAGTGCCGAAGACGACAACAATCCCCTCTAGCACAATTTAGAGCGGGAGGGTGAACAAGCTAGCCCTCTAGAGCGGGCAGCAGATGGATAATCGGAGGAGGACAATCACATGCATCTCTTTGAAGACGAGGTGAGCCTCGGCGACGAAGAATTTATCATGCCTGAGAATCCCGTCGAACAGGGGCGCTTCAAGCACCAGCTTATGGCCACAGCAAATAGCTTGAAGAAAAATCAACAACAGCTTCAAGCTGATCAAAATTTGCTAGCAGACAGATGGACCGAAGTCCTTGCGGCCGAGGAATACGAACTCGAGCGCCCCTCCAAGAGTTACCCAAAGCGCAGGTTGCTACCTCACGTCGAGGAGGAAGCATTGAAACCTATATCACAAGCGTATGATGTGGCTGACGGGCCACCTCGTGGCCGAGACAGAGAGGCATTTCAGCCCGAAGTCCAGCCCGCACCCTGCCGCCAATCAAGCAAAAATGCCAAGGCTCGGGGCAACACGCGGGACCTATGAGACGTATTGGAAAACAAGGCAAAACATGCAACATCGATCTACGGATCACGGGGGCGCGCACCAACACGCAACGATGATCGTCACGCCGGATACACTAAAAGCAAATCCGGTCGAGCCGAACACGGCAGACAAGACTCGTATGAACCGCGTCGTGATAAAGCCCGGCACAGAGGCTCCACACACCCCTTATGCTTCACTGATGAAGTAATGGATCACAAATTCCCAGAAGGGTTTAAACCCGTAAACATTGAATCATACGATGGTACCACAGACCCCGCGGTATGGACAGAAGACTTCTTCCTCCACATTCACATGGCCCGCGGGGATGACCTACATGCCATCAAGTATCTCCCGCTAAAACTCAAAGGGCCGGCTCGGCAGGCTCAATAGCTTGCTAGCAAATTCTATAGGAATTTGGGAGAACCTGGCAGAGGCATTCCTGGACAATTTCCAGGGCACTTATGTGCGACCGCCGGACGCTGACGATTTAAGTCATATAACACAGCAGCCAGGGGAATCGGCCAGGAAATTCTGGACCCGGTTCCTAACCAAGAAGAATCAAATTGTCGACTGTCCGGATGCAGAGGCCTTAGCGGCATTTAAGCACAATATTTGTTACGAATGGCTCGCCTGGCACCTCGGCCAAGAGAAGCCAAAATCCACGACAGCCCTCACGACACTTATGACCCGCTTTTGTGCGGGCGAAGATAGTTGGTTGGCTCATAGAACCAATACAGCAAGGAAACCTGGCATATCAGAAGCCAGGGATAGCAACGGCAAACCACGACGCAACAAACACAAGCACCGCAAATATGGTGAAAACGCCGAAAATACGGCAGTTAATGCCAGGTTCAGGGGCTCAAAGTCCGGTCAGCGGAAAGGGCCACCCAAAAAATAAAATTCCGTGTCCATCTAGTCTGGACTGCATACTCGATCGCCAATGCCAAATTCATGGCACCACAGAAACGCTAGCCACCCATACCAAGAGAGAATGCTGGGTCTTCAAACAAACCGGCAAGGCAGGCGCCAAAGACGAAGAGGGGTCTCAAAGCGACGATAGCGACAAAGAGCCCGGATCACCGAACATAGGAGGGCAAAAGAAATCCCCCCATATTCAATCGGTGAATGTGGTAAATACCACCCAAATTGCAAACTCGGACCAGATATGCACCCTTAGGGATGGCGACTCAACGGAACTAGCCGTCCCACAATATAAACTAGGGCCGGTCACCTTCAACCGCATGGATCGTCTGGTTAACGCCAATCAGGGCAATCCAGCCGCACTAATCCTCGACCCAATAGCAGACGGGTTCCACCTCACTCGAGTCCTTATGGACGGAGGTAGCAGTTTAAATCTGCTTTACCAAGACACAGTGCGCAAGATGGGCATCGATCATTCAGCGACCAAACCCAGTTAGAGGCATCATACCAGGTATGGAGGTTAGTTGTACAGGCTCCATTGCCCTCGAGGTAATCTTCGGATCACTAGAAAATTACCGTATCGAAGAGTTAATCTTCGAAATCGCCCCTTTCCGCAGTAACTATCAAGCACTGCTCGGGCGAACCGCGTTCGCTCGATTCAACATGGTGCCACATTATGCCTACCGTAAGCTCAAGATGCCCGGTCCATGTGGCGTTATCACGGTTCACAACAAGGCCGAACCTTCCTTCGGCACCAACAAATACACCACTGTCTTAGCAGCAGAAACAACGAGCAACACCTTGCATCCGAACCTCGAGTCGATGTCCAGGCTCCCGGACACCGTCAAGGGGCTCCGAATTACTTCGAGGAAGGATACCCTGGCTCGTCCAGAGCTCAACTAAACACTCTGGTGAAGGCCATGACAAGCCGAACTCAGCGGTTCAACCGCCCTCCGACACGTAAACATTCCTTATATTTCCGTCGTAGGTTCACCTTTGCACTGACCAGGATGGACTACACGGAGGTAGCTTGAACGTGTTAGGGAATCCTTAGACATTCCCCGCAGTGACCTTCCAGCTATATTACGGATCCGTACTCAACCTTTTCCCCCTGGTCACAGCAGGTTTGGCTATCACAACCCCTTTTTATCACATTACTTGTACCCATACGCATAGACGTATTATTCAAATACAACATGTGGATTTATATGACGTTTACCTTCTGATTATTTCTTATCGAAATCATTTTGTCAAGTGGCATCCATACACGGCGATATGCCAATATGCCAAGGGCTTCGTCTTTCCCATAACACGGCAATAGAAGTCCAAATACCTTCATGGAAGTTCGGCACCCTGAACCTATAGCATTATATGCATCAGCTCCGAATCATGTCTTGGGTCAATAGTTGGGTTTTCCCGGCTCCCATGTTTTGGTACCTTACATTCTGCTATATCGGCAAAGGTAGCACTAGGAGAACTACTGCGATTGTGTCCCGGTTCTTCCGGATGAGCACCTTAGTAGAGAAAGCTGAAAACTAACTGTCATGATACGGCGACAACTGGTCAACTGGTCGAGCGGTTACAAAATCTTTAAGGATTTCTCCCGCATAATGCCATAACCAATGCAGCGTGCGATGGATCGGTTTTTTCTCTGATCAGGCGCCTATAGAGCCCCTAGTACGGTCTTCCGAACACAAGGGGTTGCGCCGACCATACTAAAGCTCCTATGGCTAAGTGAGAGTGATAAATAACTCCTAGCAACCAACGCGATAAGGGGTTGTCAATCCCTTCACGGTCACTTACGAGAGTGAGATATGATAGATATGATAAGATAATATTTTTGGTATTTTTATGATAAAGATGCAAAGTAAAATAAAGGCAAAGTAAAAAGCAAAGGAAATAACTAAGTATTGGAAGATTAATATGATGAAGATAGACCCGGGAGCCATAGGTTTCACTAGTGGCTTCTCTCAAGAGCATAAGTATTCTACGGTGGGTGAATGAATTACTGTTGAGCAATTGACAAAATTGAGCATAGTTATGAGAATATCTAGGTATGATCATGTATATAGGCATCGCGTCCGAGACAAGTAGACCGACTCCTGCCTGCATCTACTACTATTACTCCACTCATCAAACGCTATCCAGCATGCATCTGGAGTATTAAGTTAATGAAAACAGAGTAACACCTTAAGCAAAATGACATGATGTAGAGGGATAAATTCATGCAATATGATAAAAAAACCATCTTGTTATCCTCGATGACAACAATACAATACGTGCCTTGCTGCCCCTACTGTCACTTGGAAAGGATACCGCAAGATTGAAACCAAAGCTAAGCACTTCCCCCATTGCAAGAAAGATCAAACTAGTAGGCCAAACCAAACTGATAATTCGAAGAGACTTGCAAAGATAACCAATCATACATAAAAGAATTCAGAGAAGATTCAAATATTGTTCATAGATAATCTTGATCATAAACCCACAATTCATCGGTCTCAACAAACACACCGCAAAAGGAAGATTACATTGAATAGATCTCCACAAGAGAGGGGGAGAACATTGTATTGAGTTCCAAAAAGAGAGAAGAAGCCATCTAGCTAATAATATGGACCCGAAGGTCTGAAGTAAACTACTCACACTTCATCGGAGAGGCTATGGTGTTGATGTAGAAGTCCTCCATGATGGATACCCCCTTCGGCGTAGCTCCGGAACAGGTCCCAAGATGGGATCTCGTGGATACAGGAAGTTACGGCAGTGGAATTCGGGTTTTGGCTCCGTATCTGATAGTTTGGGGGTACGTAGGTATATATAGGAAGAAGGAGTACGTCAGTGGAGCAACAGGGGGCCCCCCGAGGGTGGAGGGCGCGCCTAGGGGGGGTAGGCGCGCCCCCTACCTCGTGGCCTCCTCCTTTGTTTCTTGACATAGGGTCCAAGTCTCCTGGATCATGTTCGGTAAGAAAATCACGTTCCCGAAGGTTTCATTCCGTTCGGACTCCGTTTGATATTCCTTTTCTTCGAAACCCTGAAATAGGAAAAAAACAGCAATTCTGGGCTGGGCCTCCGGTTAATAGGTTAGTCCCAAAAATAATATAAAAGTGGATAATAAAGCCCAATAATGTCCAAAACAGTAGATAATATAGCATGGAGCAATCAAAAATTATAGATACGTTGGAGACGTATCAAGCATCCCCAAGCTTAATTCCTGCTCGTCCTCGAGTAGGTAAATGATAAAAACAAATTTTTTGATGTGGAATGCTACTTGGCATAGTTTTAGTGTCATTCTTCTTAATTGTGGTATGAATATTCAGATCCGAAAGATTCAAGATAAAAGTTCATATTGACATAAAAATAATAATACTTCAAGCATACTAATAAAGCAATCATGTCTTCTCAAAATAACATGGCCAAAGAAAGTTATCCCTACAAAATCATAGTCTGGCTATGCTCTATCTTCACCACACAAAGTATTTAAATCATGCACAACCCCGATGAGAAGCCAAGCAATTGTTTCATACTTTTGACATTCTCAAAACCTTTTCAATCTTCACGCAATACATGAGCCTGAGCCATGGATATAGCGCTATAGGTGGAATAGAATGGTGGTTGTGGAGAAGACAAAAAGGGAGAAGATAGTCTCACATCAACTAGGCGTATCAACGGGCTATGGAGATGCACATCAATAGATATCAATGTGAGTGAGTAGGGATTGCCATGCAACGGATGCACTAGAGCTATAAGTATATGAAAGCTCAAAAAGAAACTAAGTGGGTGTGCATCCAACTCGCTTGCTCATGAAGACCTAGGGCAATTTGAGGAAGCCCATCATTGGAATATATGAGCCAAGTTCTATAATGAAAAATTCCCACTAGTATATGAAAGTGACGAAATGAGAGACTCTCTACTATGAAGATCATGGTGCTACTTTGAAGCACAAGAGTGGTAAAAGGATAGTAACATTGCCCCTTCTCTCTTTTTCTCTCATTTTTTATTTGGGCCCTTTCTCCTTTTTTATGGCCTATTTTTTTTCTTTTTTTCGTCCGGAGTCTCATCCCAACTTGTGGGGGAATCATAGTCTCCATCATCCTTTCCTCACTGGGACAATGCTCTAATAATGATGATCATCACACTTTTATTTTCTTACAACTCAACAATTACAACTCGATACTTAGAACAAAATATGACTCTATGTGAATGCCTCTGGCGGTGTACCGGGATATGCAATGACTCATGAGTGACATGTATGAAAGAATCATGAACGGTGGCATTGCCACAAATATGATGTCAACTACATGATCATGCTAAGCAATATGACAATGATGGAGTGTGTCATAACAAACGGAACGGTGGAAAGTTGCATGGAAATATATCTTGGAATGGCTATGGAAATGCCATAATAGGTAGGTATGATGGCTGTTTTGAGGAAGGTATATGGTGGGTGTATGATACCGGCGAAAGGTGCGTGGTATTAGGGAGGCTAGCAATGGTGGAAGGGTGAGAGTGCATATAATCCATGGACTCAACATTAGTCATAAAGAACTCATATACTTATTGCAAAAACCTACAAGTTATCAAAGCAAAGTATTACGCGCATGCTCCTAGGGGGATAGATTGGTAGGAAAAGACCATCGATCGTCCCCAACCGCCACTCATAAGGAAGACAATCAATAAATAAATCATGATCCGACTTCATCACATAATGGTTCACCATACGTGCATGCTACGGGAATCACAAACTTCAACACAAGTATTTCTCAAATTCACAACAACTCAACTAGCACAACTTTAATATCACCACCTTCATATCTCAAAACAATTTTCAAGCATCAAACTTCTCATAGTATTCAACACACTCATAAGAAAGTTTTTACTATTCTTGAATACCAAGCATATTAGGATTATTTAAGCAAATTAACATGCTATTTAAGACTCTCAAAATAATCTAAGTGAAGCATGAGACATCAAAAGTTTCTATAATACAAATCCACCACCATGCTCTAAAAGATATAAGTGAAGTACTAGAGCAAAACTATACAACTCAAAAGATATAAGCGAAGCACATAGAGTATTCTAACAAATTCCAAATCATGTATGGCTCTGTAAAAAGGTGTGTATAGCAAGGATGATTGTGGTAAACTAACAAATAAAGAGTCAAATAATACAAGATGGTTCAAGCAAAAGACATATCATGTGGTGAATAAAAATATACATCCAAGTAAAATTACCGATAGAAGTAGACGAAAGAGGGGATGCCTTCCGGGGCATCCCCAAGCTTTGGCTTTTAGGTGTCCTTGGATTATCTTGGGGGTGCCATGGGCATCCCCAAGCTTAGGCTCTTGCAACTCCTTGTCCATAATCCATCAAATCTTTACCCAAAACTTGAAACCTTCACAACACAAAACTGAAAGTAGAAAATCTCGTGAGCTCCGTTAGCGAAAGAAAACAAAATACCACTTCAAGGTACTGTAATGAACTCATTCTTTTTTATATTGGTGTTAAACCTACTGTATTTCCAACTTCTCTATGGTTTATAAACTATTTTACTAGCCATAGATTCATCAAAATAAGCAAACAACACACGAAAAATAGAATCTGTCAAAAACAGAACATTCTGTAGTAATCTGTAGCTAGCGC
This sequence comes from Triticum aestivum, assembly GCF_018294505.1. Lineage (NCBI taxonomy): Eukaryota > Viridiplantae > Streptophyta > Magnoliopsida > Poales > Poaceae > Triticum > Triticum aestivum. Next base: position 179,071,512 of record NC_057800.1, on the reverse strand, counting down.
AAGATCTGGAACCCAAAAAATTCTAAAATAAATTTATTGACGTTAGGAATTTATCTATTAATAATCTGCAAAAATAATTAACTAAATAGCACTTTCCAAATAAAAATTGCAGCAGTTCTCGTGAGTGCTAAAGTTTCTGTTTTTTACAGCAAGATATCAAGACTTTCCCCAAGTCTTCCCAATGGTTCTACTTGGCACAAACACTAATTAAACACAAGAAACACAACCAAAACATAGGCTTTATAAATTATTTATTACTAAACAGGAGCAAAAAGCAAGGAACAAAAATAAAATTGGGTTGCCTCCCAACAAGCGCTATCGTTTAACGCCCCTAGCTAGGCATAAAAAGCAAGGATAGATCTAGGTATTGCCATAATAGTAAGATAGATCATTAAAACTCATTTAATATTCTCTACGTTCAGCAGAAAGTTTTCTTTGAGGCAAGAAAAAATAATCAAAAGGGCTAAATTTAATGGGACAAAAGTCCCCAAGATCAACTTTAGGAGGTATGGATTACTCCTTCGGCCCTTTGTATTGCACAACCAATTCATTATTATAAGCATTCTTTTGACAGAACTTTGTGAGCCTATATTACAGAGAATATTCTAGTTCATTATTTTGAATGTCCAAATCATCATTAAGTTCATAAATTCTATCAACTAAAACATTGGTAGGAACCCTTTTTCTAATATTTTCATTGAAAGCAACATAGTCTAGAGATTGAAAACGCATTATTTCTTCTTATCAAAAAGGATAGCCTCTATGGGAGGACAGCAAGCGTCCACCCTATAATATGCAAAGATTTCTTTGGCCTCTTTTATTATGAATCTAAACTCATGAGCCAAAAAGATAGTAGCGGCACGCTTAATAGAGGAATGCTCAATATTGGAAAATTCTAGGAAAATCCTTTGTATGCAAGGGTGCATGTGCATGAACTGTCTTTCAAGTTCAACCACAAGCATGGCAATAGCATCTGCAAGACTACTAGTTCTATGAAGGATAGAACTACCCATAGAAGGCAAAGCACCGACACATGTAAAGAAATCTTGAATAACTCCTTTTCTAATAATATTACCACTACCAACACGGAATTTTTTTGTATGTAAGATAGGGGTTCTTTAGCAGGAGAATCCGAATTTTTCATAATATTATTATTATCCATATCGACAATAATTTCCCCAATTTCAGACATGACGGCAAAAAGTGAAAAAGGCAAAAAGAGACAAATAGAGAAAGAGAGGGAGGATAGAGAGAGAGGGCGAATAAAATAGCAAGGGTGAAGTGGGGGAGAGGAAAACAAGAGGCAAATGGCAAATAATGTAATGAGAGAGATAAGGATTGTGATGGGTACTTGGTATGTTGACTTTTGCATAGGCTCCAGAAATGGCTCGTTGTTGGAAGTCAAATCTTGACTTGCATGAACCTCCCCGGCAATGGCGCAACAAATCCTTCTTGCTACCTCTTGAGCACCGCGTTGGATTTCCCCAAAGAGGAAGGGATGATGCAGCAAAGTAGCGTAAGTATTTCCCTCAGTTTTTGAGAACCAAGGTATCAACCCAGTAGGAGGTTGCGCGCGCGTCCCCTAGTACCTGCACAAAGCAAATAACTCCTCGCAACCAACGCGATAAGGGGTTGTCAATCTTTCACGGTCACTTACGAGAGTGAGATCTGATAGATATGATAAGATAATATTTTTGGTATTTTTATGATAAAGATGCAAAGTAAAATAAAGGCAAAGTAAAAGCAAAGGAAATAACTAAGTATTGGAAGATTAATATGATGAAGATAGACCCGGGGGCCATAGGTTTCACTAGTGGCTTCTCTCAAGAGCATAAGTATTCTATGGTGGGTGAACGAATTGCTGTTGAGCAATTGACAGAATTGAGCATAGTTATGAGAATATCTAGGTATGATCATGTATATAGGCATCACGTCCGAGACAAGTAGACTGACTCCTTCCTGTATATACTACTATTACTCCACTCATCGATCGCTATCCAGCATGCATCTAGAGTATTAAGTTAATGAAAACAGAGTAACGCCTTAAGCAAGATGACATGATGTAGAGGGATAAATTCATGCAATATGATAAAAAAACCATCTTGTTATCCTCGATGGAAACAATACAATACGTGCCTTGCTGCCCCTACTGTCACTGGGAAAGGACACCGCAAGATTGAACCCAAAGCTAAGCACTTCTCCCATTGCAAGAAAGATCAATCTATTAGGCCAAACCAAACTGATAATTCGAAGAGACTTGCAAAGATAACCAATCATACATAAAAGAATTCAGAGAAGATTCAAATATTGTTCATAGATAATCTTGATCATAAACCCACAATTCATCGATCTCAAAAAACACACCGCAAAAAGAATATTACATCGAATAGATCTCCACAAGAGAGGGGGAGAACATTGTATTGAGATCCAAAAAGAGAGAAGAAGCCATCTAGCACTACAAAAATAAGACACATCCGTGACATTTTGGGCCGAACGAATTTTTTTCCTGTCATACATATGACACTTCTATGATGATAATTGTGACAAAACCAGATATCATCATAGATGTGGTGGGCTCCTACTTCTATGACAAAAATTCATGACAGAAAATGGGCTTTTCGTCCTGGGCGGGCCGAAGACGCAGCTGCATGACATTCTTTGGGCCGTCCATGACGGACAAAACCGTGGTAGAAGCGACGGGCAGGAAAATTTCGGGGAGTTCCCGGTTACAATGGGAGGTCGGGGGCCGAGCGATGCGCCTTTCTCTCGTACACGTACGCGCGTGTGTGCGAGGCGTTGGCTCTAACTGAACCCGAGCGAGGCGTTGGGCTCTAACTGAACCCGAGCGATTGCACTGCAGGCTACGTGTTACTGAACTCGAGCGATCGATCGATGGCTGTTAACTGAACACGATCGAGCGATTCCTTCGCTACTGCTGCTAACTGAAGCCGATCGATGGGATGAACAGTGAGCGTTGCGGGGGGGGGGGGGGGTGTTTGGATGAACAGTGAGCGGTGGCGTTGCCTCTGGATGAACAGGACCCCGTGTGGTGGAGGGCTGGATGAACAGTAGACGGTGGAGGGGTGCCCGTGGAGGGGTGGATGAACAGGACCCCATGGTGTGGAGGGCTGGATGAACAGTAGACGGTGGAGGGGTGGTTGAACAGGACCCCGTGGTGTGGAGGGCTGGATGAACAGTAGACGGTGGAGGGGTCACTACAAAAAAATACACTTCCGTGATGATACATGTTTGTCACAGTAGGTCGCTTTTTTTTCATGCATGTACATCCATGACAAATTTATGACAGAATCAAGATAGTCATACCTGTGCTATCGTAGAAGTGTTCCATGACATTACCAAAATTATCATCACGGAAGTGTCCACTTCCATGATGATAAATCGCGCGTCACAGAAGTGCTTTCATCAAGGGTGACCGACGCGTGGCATCCACCATAACGGAACGCCGTTAAGCTATCGGGTCAGGTTTTGGATCCGATAACCCGTTAACAGCCCCGACCAATGGGCATTTTCCACGTGTAAAATCATCATTGGCTAGAGGAAACACGTGTCAGCTCATCGTCGGCACATATGTCATCCACTCACTGGACAGAAGGCGCCTATGATACGTCAACACGTGGCATGGCCCAACAAGTTTAAATGGGCCGGCCCAACTAGAGGCCCACAAGATTTTGCGGACCATAATGGGCCGGCCCAGCTAAAGGCCCACGAAATTTTGCGGACCATAATGGGCTGGCCCAGCTAAAGGCCCACAAGATTTTGCAGGCCATAATGGGCCGGCCCAGGTAAAGGCCCACAAGATTTTTTGTGCCATAATGGGCCGGCCCAGGTAAAGGCCCACAAGATTCTTGCAGGTCACAATGGGCCGGCCCAGCTAAAGGCCCACGAGATTTGGCCAACATTAATGGGCTGGCCCAGCTGTAGGCCCACAAGATTTTGAGAACCCTAGTGGGCCTGCCCATTAACTGGCTGCCATGTTTTGGGCCAAATGTCGGCCCATATTTGATCCGGTCCATTAATGGCCTGCCACGCTCCGGGCCTTATAGTGGCCTATATGAGATCCAGCCCGTTAAAAGCGTACCATGTTCTGGGCCAAATTACGGCCCAGATCAGGTCCGGCCCTTTAAGAGGCTTTGGGCTCAATTATGGCCCATATCAGATTCGGCCCGTCAACTGGACACTATGCTTTTGGGCCCACTTGCTAAAGTCCCACATAGTAATTCGTCCTGATATTAGTTTTGGCCTGTTAAGGGCCCGTTTAACATTTCGTCCCTCTATTAATTTCGGCCTGTTAAAAGCTCGTCATATAGTTGGGCCTAACTACGACCCGGTTTGCATCCGGCCTGCTCGCAGCCGATATCTGATTGGGCCAAACAAGGACCCAGACAATTTTGGCCTGTTAAAAGCCCGTGATTTGATTCGCACAATCATGGGCCGGGGTTCATTTCGGGCTGCTGTGTAACTAGTAGGAATTAAGAATAAACCTACTCTATACAATAAAGAAATTACGGCATAGTAACTAAGAATAAACCTACACTACACAATAAAGGATTTAAGGTATATTACATCCACTGGGCATCAAAGTTCACCACCAGTGATCATAAAGCGCAACGAAGAAGCAGATTACAAAAACTGGGCACCATTGCAGTGTAACAAAATAATACTGAACCGAGACCACTTCCAACACAGTTCAAGAAAGGTTAGCCTTGCGGGGGAACTGCTGCGCAAGCTACTGAGCAAGGCTGTGAGACCGGGCTAGAATGTCGGTCATAGCTTCCAGGTGTAGCTGTTTAGCGATGAGGTTCTCATTGGTGTTCTCTACAATCTTTCTTAGAGATAGGACTTCAAGTCGAAGTTGAGTTGCAGAATGCCTTTCTGCTAGAACTTGGGACTGAAGAAGTCGAACTGATTCAGACAACAAATTCTGTGAGCTTGTCTGACTGTTAGTATCAAGTAACTTGAACACTGCATAAAGACAAGACTTTGGGGTTGTCTCGCTATCTTCAAGATTTTTTGCCTTCTTTGCTGCAATTGTAACATCCCAAATTTTCAATTTGGAATGTTATACATTAGGTCATCATGCATATCATATTTTATGTTGCTTTTGGTTTTGATCCTAGAAAATCCTAAGCAACTCAAGGACCCACGGAGAGAGTTGGGGATTTCGTTATTTACATATTTGAGTTTCCTCAAATTTTGTAAACAGGATCATTTGATTTGATTTATTTTATCATCAATTATTTCTATTACAAAAATATGAGAAAGGGAATAAAATGACTTTTCCACAATATAGAAATATTGAGGATTTAATAAAAAAATCAAATAAGATTTATTTCGGAGTTTTTCGGTATTTTTAATTGAATTTAAAAAAATGTGCGTTTTTCAAAGTTGTATTTTGGGCCCAAATAAATGTTCCCTTTATCGGGCTTGATTTTAGAAACCCGGGAAAATTTATTTCGTGATTTTTGGAGTCCGTTTAGTATTTCTTTTTATTTTTCTTCCGAGCGCAATTATTTAAAAAAGAACGAAACCGACTATGGGCCGTACCCGAGCGGGACTCCGCCCGGGGCCGCCTTTATATAGCGCCGCACCCGAGCCCCCAGCCCACACCAGCCCCGTGCCCGATCCACCGCCACCGCCGCCGCCGGAGCAGCGTGCCGCCCGAGGTTCGCCGCCGCCTCGACTTCCGTGCCGATTTTTTTTTATTTTTTTCCTTTTTCGCTGGTTTTATTTTGAATTTTTTTATTATTTTATTTATTTTAATTATTTTCGGATTAGGTTAATTACCAATTAATCTGTTCGTCGTTTTTCTTTTTCGTCGGACTTTCCGCGGTTATTTTCTGATCGTGATTTCTGATCCGATTTTCGTTTTAGTATAACTTTTCGCTCGTTTATCGGAATCAGGCGATTCAAGCGCCTGGAGTTTCGTCTCGAAACCCTCTTTCCGAATAATCAACCTAAATATGTTTTTGCTACTGTAAAATTTGACTTAGATCCAGATTACTAGAACAAAGTTGTTTTCTTTCGCCGTTTGACTTCTTTTGCTTCGCTCGATTTGATTCTTTTTGCAAACCAGTGTTCTTAAGTTGAACTTTCTGGTTAGATCTTCTATTTGAGTTTTACCTGTGCATTAGATGAGTACTTATTGTATGCTTGTTTGTTTGTCTGCGATGGAATACCCGGAGTGCGCCGCCTGTTACTTTGAATCTCTAGGTTTCAAGGATCATCAACAAGGCAAGTAACACTTTGATCATACCTTTTTCTACAACCCAGTTTTATTGCATTAGATCAATCCTCACACATTGCATGATTAGGATCTAATTAAATTATGGGATGGGAAGTAGATGAGGTAGTACCTATTACCTGTTTATTATCAAACCTTTGGGAGTTACTTCTACGTTTGCTTATTATGTCATGCTATGCTAGTAGACGTGGATTGGGTGAGTGATATCCATGACAGATGTGAGATTGATAATTAATGGTTTATCTAAGGTGGCAAGCTAACACACATCTGGGTGGATTGAGGCACCTGGGTATTCCAGGACTTGCCTGTTTTTATTTTGGACCGCCACCCAGGCTCAAAGGGATCATGAGATTATTCATACTAGAAACTTCCGTGTGCAGCCACAAGCCATTATGGGCTCTGGCATAGTTGAGTAAGTCGTGCGAACTCTTACAGGGTAGACTAGCAGATGTAGGGGAAAGTAGGTGTACCGGTCTATCCATCGTAAGGTGCTAGCGCTTCTGAAAGACTGTGTCTCGGTCATCCGTTTCTCAAACACCATGTAGTGCGAGAAATCCAACGGAGGCGATCGAGTCTTGTGGGGAAAAGTGCGCAAACCTCTGCAGAGTGTATAAACTAATCATGATTAGCCGTGTCCCCGGTTATGGACATCTTGAGTATCTAGTACCTGGATTATCATGTGAATCTCAACATGTTACTCTAAAGTTAATTTTGTTGGGTTTAATGATGTTACTTAATTGGGATTGAGAATGCTGTCAACCATTCTCAATGTTTAACAACCACCATGATAGTAATTAATTTTATTCCTTTGAAGTAGGGAAAAATTGGCTTTACGCAAAAACTGTAACCATAGAGCTTTCCACCAGCCAAATATGCATATAGTATAGTTGTTTCATTCCATTACTCTCTATGTGTTACCTTGCCAGCATATTCCATGTGCTGACCCGTTTTCGGGCTGCAACGTTAATGTTGCAGACTTTTCAGACGACGATTAAGGAGTTTTTAGGTCGTGGTTCTATACTCAGTGATGCCGTTGGAGTTGATGGACTCACTTACCTTCCAAGCCTTCCGTGTTATCGTTATTAGATGGCCTTAAGCCATATTTATTGTAATAAGCTCTCTTTTGAGACACTCGATGTAATAAGTGTGTGATTGCTACTCTGCTATAAATCCTCCGAGTACTGTGTGGTGTCAGCATTACTGATCCAGGGATGACACCGGAGCACAGAGATCAGACTGTTTGAGGTCTGGTCGCTACAGAGATGGTATCAGAGCACACGCTGACTGTAGGACACGACCACTAAGCTAAAGACCTAGATCACTACTCACTCTCTTCTCTTCTGACCTCTCATCTTTTCTACTCTTTAGGATGGCGGATGCAAGGAACAAGTTCACACAACCAGATGAAGATACACCCTTTGGACGCCACTTGAAGGAAGTCACTAGATACCTGAACATAGGAGTACCAAGCTTCACGGGAACCTACAACGCCACTTTACCTGAAGAAGAGCGCTGGATGATACAAGTTCAAGTTCCAGGAAGGACGTTCATGCCAGTCACTGAGCCCATAGAGTTTTCTTTTGATGCACCAACTTGGAGTCTAGGAAAGAGTATGGCAGCTCACATCGCCATGGGACGCATTGGAGAAGTCTACCGCAAGGATCTCAAGGATACTATCTACCAGATTTGTGGGCGCCGAGATGAACACTGGGAGATGATCAGCACCAGGAAAGATAGATCAATCGCAGCTTTTATCCAGGAGTTAAACCAGCACATTCGACGACAGGAGAATCAGATGTGCGCCGACATGATAGATCTGAAGAAGGCTAAAACTAGAATCAAGGAACTGGAGGAAGAACTCAAGGTTACACGTGAAGATTATGAAGAAGAAATTGAAGTATTGGTGGAGAAGAATGACGATCTGATCAAGAAGATTGGAATATTTATGGGAGGCCCGACACCAGTAGATGAAGACGAAGAACCCAAGGAGATTAGCCCGGAAGACTACATCATCATCGACGGCACCGACTCGGAAGCAGATAGTAGCGATGATGACTATGTTGATGAAGCAGGAGTAGATATCATGGAGTCTACAACCGTAGAATATTTCTAGTAGACCACCTCATCAGTAGTAGTAGTCCACCATGTAAATATAGTAGTCCGAGCACTCTTGCGATAGCTAGATCGATTGTATGCCTTTGTTTGATTGAATGAAGTGAATTGTTTGCTTTTGCCTCATGTGCATATGGGTAGTGTTTTCTCTTTAGACCCCCTCTATTCTTATATCTCATCTTTTCTAAACCCTCAGATGCCTCCGAGACGTGACCCCGGATTTGCCTTTCCGCCGGAGCTCACCCAGTTGATCCAGCAGCAGAACACCTTGATGCAGTTGCTAGTTCAGAATCAGAATCAGGGGAACAACAACAACAACCCACCACCACCACCTGTTGACCACTTAGCCCGTTTTCTTAGGCTGAATCCGCCGGTGTTTTCCAGTAGCACCGAGCCGATAGTAGCAGATGATTGGCTCCGCAAGATAGCTAGGGAGTTGACCACAGCAGGATGCACAGATGCGGAGAAGGTGAAGTTTGCCGCACATCAGTTAGAAGGACCCGCAGCATCCTGGTGGGAGAATTTCACAGCCACCTTCCCAGTCGACACTGTCACATGGGACCAGTTTCAGCAGGCTTTTCGTACTGCCCATGTTTCAGCAGGAGCAATGGCCATGAAGAAGCGTGAGTTTCGTAACTTGCGCCAAGGAGGACGGACAGTTGGCCAGTATGTGGAGGAGTTTAGTAAGCTAGCACGTTATGCCCCAGATGACGTTGCTACGGATGCAGCTAAGCAGGAGAAATTCCTGGAAGGACTGAATGATGAGTTGAGTATGCAGTTGATGGTAGCCACCTTCAACAACTACCAGGAGTTGGTAGATCGTGCTCTTATGATTGAAGGGAAGCAGCAGCAAATTGAGAACCGCAAGAGGAAGTATGGACAAGGAAAGTATAATTCAGGAGCTCAGCAGAAGCCACGCTTTACCCCTAGACCGGGAGGACATTTTCAGCATACCCATGGAGTAGGTAGCTCGCACAATCACAATGGCACCAAGAATAGTAACGGGAATGGAGGAAGCAATGGCCAGAACCGCAACACCCCATCAACCCCAGCCAAGAGAGATCTGAGTCATGTCACCTGTTTCAAGTGTTCCAAGACCGGACATTTTGCCAATGAATGTCCTGAAGGCCAAAACGGCAATGGAAGCTCTGGAAAGAAGCCGAACCCTTTCAACAGGGGACAGGTGAACCACGTTAATGTGGAGGAGGTTGAAGCTCAGCCCGATGCAGTAATAGGTAAGTTTTTGGTTAAGTCATTTACTGCACTTGTTCTTTTTGATACTGGTGCATCGCATTCATACATATCAAGGGGATTTGTGGAAAAGTATAGCCTGCCCACTAAGATTCTCAAAACACCTATGCTAGTAAACTCACCAGGAGCAGAGTACATGGCCAGTCAAGGATGTTTTCAAGTGCCATTAAGTATAGGAAGGCATGTTTTCCCAACAGATTTAATTATTCTGGAATCCCAAGGTCTGGATGTGATTCTTGGTATGGATTGGCTGTCGATGTATGGGGGAAGCATCGATTGCGCCAGTAAGAAAATTTTGCTCACAACGCCAGAAGGAAGAAGGATCAAGTATGTATCCCGACATGCGCCAAACAGGACACAAGTAAATTCCTTATCAGGAGTTGTGCAGGAGGAAGTACCAGTGGTAAAGGATTTTCCTGATGTATTTCCCGAAGAGTTGCCAGGCATGCCACCGGATAGAGATATTGAGTTTTTGATTGAACTTTTGCCAGGCACTGGGCCAATATCGAAGCGACCATATAGGATGCCAGCAAAAGATTTGGTGGAAATTAAGAAGCAGATTAAGGAGTTACTGGATAAAGGTTACATCTGCCCAAGTTCTTCGCCTTGGGGATCACCAGTACTTCTAGTAGAGAAGAAGGATGGATCGTTAAGGATGGTTGTTGACTATCGAGGATTGAATGAAGTAACAATCAAGAACAAGTACCCGCTACCAATGATCAATGATCTGTTTGATCGATTGCAAGGAGCTAAAGTGTTTTCCAAGATCGATTTGCGATCAGGATACCACCAGTTGAAGATTCGAGAACAGGATATTCCTAAGACAGCTTTTACCACCAGGTATGGGCTGTATGAGTATACCGTTATGTCATTTGGTCTGACTAACGCGCCTGCCTATTTTATGAACATGATGAACAAAGTGTTTATGGAGTTTTTGGATAAGTTCGTCGTAGTGTTCATTGATGATATCCTGGTATATTCAAAGAATGAAGAGGAGCATAAGGAGCATTTGCGTTTGGTACTTGGAAAGCTCAGAGAACATCAATTATATGCCAAGTTCAGCAAATGTGAGTTTTGGTTGAAGGAAGTAGGATTCCTCGGACACGTTATATCTGGAGAAGGTATAGCTGTTGATCCCGCTAAAGTTGAAACCGTGACCAAGTGGGAAGCACCAACAACAGTTGGAGAGATCCGGAGTTTTCTTGGACTCGCAGGATACTACCGGAGGTTTATTGAATTTTTTTCAAAGATTGCGAAGCCTATGACGGAGTTGCTGAAGAAGGATACCAAGTTCAAATGGACTGAGGAGTGTGAGGCTAGTTTCCAGGAGTTGAAGAAACGCTTGGTTACCTCACCAGTGTTGATTTTGCCAGATCAAACCAAGGATTATGAGGTGTATTGCGACGCTTCACGTCGAGGACTTGGAGCAGTGCTTATGCAGGAAGGGAGAGTTGTTTCATATGCTTCAAGACAACTGAAGCCTCACGAATTGAATTACGCTACGCATGATTTGGAGTTAGCAGCCGTAGTGCATGCATTGAAGACATGGAGACATTTCCTCATTGGAAATCATTGTGAGGTGTACACGGATCACAAGAGTTTGAAGTACATTTTCACGCAGAAGGAGTTGAACCTCAGACAAAGGAGATGGTTGGAGCTCATCAAGGATTATGATATGAGATTGCATTATCATCCCGGGAAGGCTAATGTAGTAGCTGATGCATTAAGCCGCAAGAGCCATGTCAATACGTTAATGACGGGAGAAATACCCAAGGAGTTAGCAGAAAATCTTCGTGAACTATGTGTGGAAATAGTTCCGAGAGGCTATGTAGCAACGTTGGAAATTCAGTCAACTTTGATGGATAGAATCAGAGAAGCTCAGAAAACTGACAAAGAGATTGCCGCTATAAAGGAGAAACTGAGCAAAGGAAAAGCTAAAGGATTTCGTGAGGATGAGCACGACACCCTATGGTTTGAAGACCGTGTTTATATACCCAATGACCCGGAGATCAGAAAGTTGATTCTGCAAGAGGCACATGATTCACCGTATTCGATTCACCCAGGAAATACCAAGATGTATTTGGATTTGAAGGATATTTTCTGGTGGACCGGAATGAAGAAGGATATTGCGGAGTATGTAGCAGTTTGTGACGTATGTCAGAGAGTAAAGGCAGAGCATCAGAAGCCAGCAGGATTGTTGCAACCATTGCCGATACCCGAATGGAAGTGGGATAAGCTAGGCATGGATTTTATCACGGGATTACCAAGGACTCGTTCAGGCTATGACTCGATTTGGGTTGTAGTTGATCGATTGACGAAGGTAGCACATTTCATCCCAGTAAAGACCACTTACACCAGTGCTAAGTTGGCAAAGATATACATGACCAGGATCGTATGTTTGCATGGAGTTCCGAGGAGCATCGTATCAGATAGAGGAACCCAGTTTACCTCAAAGTTCTGGAAGCAGTTGCATGAGACTTTGGGTACTAGGCTAGAATTTAGTACAGCTTATCATCCGCAGACAGATGGACAGACCGAGAGAGTCAATCAGATTTTGGAGGATATGCTGAGAGCTTGTGCGCTAGATTATGGATCTAGTTGGGACGATAATTTGCCATATGCAGAGTTCTCTTACAATAATAGCTATCAGACCAGTTTGAAGATGGCCCCTTTCGAAGCTTTGTACGGAAGGAGGTGCAGGACACCGTTGTCATGGGACGAAGTTGGAGACCGCCAGTTGTTTGGACCAGATCTGATTAAAGAGTCTGAACAGAAGGTGAAGTTGATTCGCGATAGGCTCAAGGTAGCCCAGTCCAGGCAGAAGAGCTACGCAGATTCTAAACGCAAGGAGACAGTTTACGAAGTCGGAGACAGAGCTTATCTTCGAGTATCCCCACTTCGAGGGATTAAGCGCTTTGGAGTTAAGGGGAAGTTAGCGCCACGATTTGTAGGACCATATCGAGTTTTGGAGCGTATGGGAGAAGTGGCCTACAAGTTGGAATTGCCAGAAGGATTGACAGGAGTTCATGATGTGTTCCACGTTTCTCAGTTGAAAAAGTGTCACGCGGAGATGGCTGACATACCTTTGAGAGACACAGTGCCATTGGAAGCAATTCAGTTGGATAACAATTTGACCTATGAGGAGAAACCAGTCAAGATTCTTGAGTTTGCCAGCCGAGTCACTCGCAGCAAAGTTATCAAGTTTTGCAAAGTTCAGTGGAGCCACCACACGGAGGATGAAGCCACCTGGGAGCGAGAGGAAGATTTGCTCAAGGACCACCCTCACCTATTTTCTAGCCAACCCGAATCTCGAGGGCGAGATTCATCTTAAGGGGGGTAGGTTTGTAACATCCCAAATTTTCAATTTGGAATGTTATACATTAGGTCATCATGCATATCATATTTTATTTTGCTTTTGGTTTTGATCCTAGAAAATCCTAAGCAACTCAAGGACCCACGGAGAGAGTTGGGGATTTCGTTATTTACATATTTGAGTTTCCTCAAATTTTGTAAACAGGATCATTTGATTTTATTTATTTTATCATCAATTATTTCTATTACAAAAATATGAGAGAGGGAATAAAATGACTTTCCCAAAATATAGAAATATTGAGGATTTAATAAAAAATCAAATAAGATTTATTTCGGAGTTTTTCGGTATTTTTAATTGAATTTAGGAAAAATGCGCGTTTTTCAAAGTTGTAGTTTGGGCCCAGATAAATGTTCACTTTATCGGGCTTGATTTTAGAAACCCGGGAAAATTTATTTCGTGATTTTTGGAGTCCGTTTAGTATTTCTTTTTATTTTTCTTCCGAGCGTAATTATTTAAAAAAACGAAACCGACTATGGGCCGTACCCGAGCGGGACTCCGCCCGGGGGCGCCTTTATATAGCGCCGCACCGGAGCCCCCAGCCCACACCAGCCCCGCGCCCGATCCGCCGCCGCCGCCGCCGCCGGAGCAGCGCGCCGCCCGAGGTTCGCCGCCGCCTCGACTTTCGTGCCGAATTTTTTTTAAATTTTCTTTTCGTCGGTTTTATTTTCGAAATTATTATTATTATTACTTTATTTATTTTAATTATTTTCGGATTAGGTTAATTACCGATTAATCTGTTCGTCGTTTTTCTTTTTCGTCGGATTTTCCGCGGTTATTTTCTGATCGCGATTTCTGATCCGATTTTCGTTTTAGTATAACTTTTCGCTCGTTTATCAGAATCAGGCGATTCAAGCGCCTGGAGTTTCGTCTCGAAACCCTCTTTCCGAATAATCAACTTAAACATGTTTTTGCTACTGTTAAATTTGACTTAGATCCAGATTACTAGAACGAAGTTGTTTTCTTTCGCCGTTTGACTTCTTTTGCTTCGTTCGATTTGATTCTTTTTGCAAACCAGGGTTCTTAAGTTGAACTTTCTGGTTAGATCTTCTATTTGAGTTTTACCTGTGCATTAGATGAGTACTTATTGTATGCTTGTTTGTTTGTCTGCGATAGAATACCCGGAGTGCGCCGCCTGTTACTTTGAATCTCTAGGTTTCGCGGATCATCAGCAAGGCAAGTAACACTTTGATCATACCTTTTTCTACAACCCAGTTTTATTGCATTAGATCAATCTTCACACATTGCATGATTAGGATCTAATTAAATTGTGGGATGGGAAGTAGATGAGGTAGTACCTATTACCTGTTTATTATCAAACCTTTGGGAGTTACTTCTACGTTTGCTTATTATGCCATGCTATGCTAGTAGACGTGGATTGGGTGAGTGATATCCATGACAGATGTGAGATTGATAATTAATGGTTTATCTAAGGTGGCAACCTAACACACATCTGGGTGGATTGAGGCACCTGGGTATTCCAGGACTTGCCTGTTTTCTTTTGGACCGCCACCCAGGCTCAAAGGGATCATGAGATTATTCATACTAGAAACTTCCGTGTGCAGCCACAAGCCATTATGGGCTCTGGCATAGTTGAGTAAGTCGTGCGAACTCTTACAGGGTAGACTAGCAGATGTAGGGGAAAGTAGGTGTACCGGTCTATCCATCGTAAGGTGCTAGCGCTTCTGAAAGACTGTGTCTCGGTCATCCGTTTCTCAAACACCATGTAGTGCGAGAAATCCAACGGAGGCGATCGAGTCTTGTGGGGAAAGGTGTGCAATCCTCTGCAGAGTGTATAAACTAATCATGATTAGCCGTGTCCCCGGTTATGGACATCTTGAGTATCTAGTACCTGGATTATCATGTGAATCTCAACATGTTACTCTAAAGTTAATTTTGTTGGGTTTAATGATGTTACTTAATTGGGATTGAGAATGCTGTCAACCATTCTCAATGTTTAACAACCACCATGATAGTAATTAATTTTATTCCTTTGAAGTAGGGAAAAATTGGCTTTACGCAAAAACAGTAACCATAGAGCTTTCCACCAGCCAAATATGCATATAGTATAGTTGTTTCATTCCATTACTCTCTATGTGTTACCTTGCCAGCATATTCCATGTGCTGACCCGTTTTCGGGCTGCAACGTTAATGTTGCAGACTTTTTAGATGACGATTAAGGAGTTTTTAGGTCGTGGTTCTACACTCAGTGATGCCGTTGGAGTTGATGGACTCACTTACCTTCCAAGCCTTCCGCTGTTATCATTATTAGATGGCCTTAAGCCATATTTATTGTAATAAGTTCTCTTTTGAGACACTCGATGTAATAAGTGTGTGATTGCTACTCTGCTATAAATCCTTCGAGTACTATGTGGTGTCAGCATTACTGATCCAGGGATGACACCGAAGCACAGAGATTAGACTGTTTGAGGTCTGGTCGCTACAGCAATATATGTTGGGTTTGTCTCACAGCCTTCAGCAGACTTGTGCATGCCATCAGGCATATCACCCTGAAACAAAGCAGAGAGATGACAGGTTTTGCACGTGTATAAACAAAGATGATAACTGTTCTATCAATTCTATCCAATTTCAAATTAGAAAATAAAGAGTATGTTCAAAATATCAATAGCATAATTTGGCATTGTTCATAATGCGGGGAGCTTCACCACACTACTGGATTACCATGTCAACATAACAAGCATAGTTGAAGGGCAAAGAAAATCATTGTATCTATTTTGGATAATGTGCATGGCATGTTGCTCATATCATCAGCCACATCAGTAAGATAAAACAGGAGATGACAAGGTGCAAACGTGGGCTGCTTCACCACACACTGGATTATAGATCCACAAAAACAAGCATACATATAGGGAGTATTAAGTAATGTGCATGGTATGAATAAAGAATTTGGTTTTACAAGTAAAACTTAGAACTTACGGTTCTTACAAACATGCATTTTGGTAGAAACAGCAAACTAAACAGCAGTAAATGATAGGGAGTATGAGCAAATTAAACAGCAGTTGAGGATAAAGGCTTTAGAAGGACTGACTTACATTAACAGTTAACACCGGCTTTATAATGCCCTTCTCCATGGAAAGGGAAGGATAACTCAAGAATTTCAGCACATAATCTTCTTCATAAGCATTGCCTGTACTCTACATTTTGTAGAGAGTAATTATAGATATGATAATACTGGGAGGGATAGAGGATAATGAAGATAAGATGCAGATTCATGCTACATAATCGACTACCAATCCCTGGAAGTACAAGCGTTATAGGACAAAATGTACTGACAAGAGCAATGGGCTACACTTCTGCACTAGCATTGTCTTTGTATTCTACTTGTTGGTAAGATTAAATATAGATCTGATCTTTTTTAGTAAATGGTGGGCGAGGGAGATAAGATGCAGAATGCTACAAAATGAACCAATCACTCTTCCCATAATACAAGAGTGTTTTGGACACTAGTGTACTGTACAAAACGTTCTTATATTATGGGATGGAGGGAGTAGCTGTTAATGTAAGTACAGTGATAGACCACGTTCAGTCCTTACAAGAGGACTGGAGAGCTAAACCTCTTCAAAAGCATTGGGTTGATTCTAAATTTATGTAAGAGTCCATACGGACCTTATAATGCCCACAAATGGACGATTACGAGGCTAATATGTGCAGTGATGCTACATAATCAAACAACTATGGAAGTAAGTATGGTCATACAAGGCAAGAGGTACTCACAAGAGCAATGCAGTGTGCGGTATAGTTGCGAGATTATGTGGTCCCTTGAGAATGAATGTGCTTCTGCCAACAGTTTTCATACAAGTGAGACATTAAGGCAAATGCAGAAATGTAGTTCAAATTGTGATGTGATATAATAGACAGTACCTTACGCTGCAGCCGAGACCAATGTGTAACAATATTATTCCAGTCACCGTCGGATAAATGTAGCACCGGAGACTTTACAGAAATTTCGTTTAGAGGCTTGCCATCGAAGTGCGCTTGCCTCAGGTAGGAACGATACTTTCATCAACGAGTGCTTGAAAAGCGCAACCAACCCTTTCTCATCATCACAATCCAGTTTGCACCTCGCGTATTTAAAAGAATGAAATCTTGTGTCTTCTGTCAGCAAAAACATATGCAGTAATGACCATGAATAACATTAGTACATTACTTACGCGTAAGTTGCAGAGGAAGACTGGAAATTGTTCTGTGTCTGCGGTATAGTCTTTCCATGAAGGAAAGATGCACACAAAGTTCCTGATAGCAACATAAGCATCGTCTTCTAAACTGGGAAGAAATGGAACAGGGGTCCTATTTGCTGCAATTGGGGCTCTCTCTGGTTTGAAAAGGGATTTTGCAACTGGATTTGGTGTACTCTTTGCTGGAATGGGGGTTTTGCGTCGTGCAGCTGGTGCTATGTCAACTGGCATAATCATATTGTTTGCTGCAGTTGGGGTCTGCTGGGTTGGGGCATCAGAAATGGCCAGTGTAGTACGGCTAGAGTCTGCTAGAGTTGGGGTATTTTGTGGGTCAGGTGATATTGCAACTACACCTAATGGGCTATTTGATTTATCAGGTGCCCCTACCTTTTCCAAATACTTTGCTTGTGCTCCTCCACGATCAGCAATCGCCCTCTTCCCTTTGAACGTCTGATACACAAGAACAACATTTGAATGGATAAATATGATATGATGACAGATGGAATATGTACTGAAAATGGATAGGCAAGGCGTATTCACATACACGATGTGTAAACTAAGCTAATGGCAGTTCAACAAAGTAGAAGCAATGCAAAGCATCAGTTGCAAGATATGTGCGAGCAATGTAACCTTGGAAAGTTAGAGCAAGTACCTTGATGGGTGAATAAGATAGGGCATCTTCCTATGACTCCTCCAATAGGGAGCTACATTGACTTAGGTCTCCCTCTAGCTCAGAATCACTGTTAGGATCCTATTCTGAGCATGAATCTGTAGGTGGAGAGTGTATGCATTACATTGCATCCAGACTTGATTTCAGTCCCTTAATGCCAAGTTTGACAGCCATGGCATTGTCCTGCTTTATTCTTTTCATGTGCGCAAGCTCATAATCATTATGATGCTGTTCAGAATCTGAGATTCATGAAAACATAAAAAGTAGTCAGATTATCTATGGAATGCATTGCGGTTTCAACTCGGAGAGTGTCTCCCTATAAACCCCTGCATATGCAAAGTTCACCTCCCCAACCGTGCTGACCAGACCACACACAGAGATACACACCCGAGCGACGAACATGCATTTTCGAAACTAATTTAGGAACATTTAGCTCACCAATTAAACAACTCTGTTTTAATAATATCAGATTCATATTTGAACAACTAAGCTTGTTTAGCTTGATGGGTGGAGCAGTGTTATTATGACACGAAGCATGTATTCTGATCGTATTGTGATCATGAAAGGGGGAAACTCTAAGCATATATTTTTTAGCAAAAGAGGGTTTCCCCTCTGATTTCTATTAAAGAAACCACCATGGAACCAACATGATCAATTAAACCCTAAGCATGATCAATTAAACCATATTATGGTTGTGCCATGGCAGATTTGAAGCTGCAAACCGGAGAAATGATATTTAGCATCCATTGTTTGCTTCGAACTAAGAACTAAATTCTAAGAGATGAAAAGAAAGTAGAGTAACCAAGTTAAGATCTATTTTCTGGTTGAGATCAAAAAGTTGAGCAGATATGAAGTACCACCTCGCTTGCGGCTCCGTGTAGGCATCGGGGGTGCGATGGCTGTCGGTGGCGTTGAAGCAGATCTGCGACGGTAGACGGGTGCATCGGGGGATAAATCCCGTTGCGGTGGAAGAGAAGGTCGTGTGAGTGGCCCCGACAAAGAGGACGACGGCGCCGATGAAGCGAGAGGACGCGATGCAAGGCTATTGGTCCGTCGCCGTGGATGAGAAACGTCCATCTCTAGCAGTGGACGAAGCGGTCTTGGTAGGCGCTCTGGCATGGTGGAGGACGGTGGTGATGGATGTGGTGGAGGACGGCGGCGATGTATGGGGTGGCGGATGGAGGCTGGTGTGGGAATTAGGGATGGCAGTTTTGCCCGCGGGTACCCTACCCGAAAACAACGGGTATGGGCAAGATTTGAAGATATTTTGTACCCATGGGTAATGGGTATCCATACCCGCAAAATATATGGGTAGGATATGGGTATGACATTGCGCCCATGGGTAACCCAATGGATACCCAAAAACAATTAATAAATGAAAATAACTCCTATGACATGCGGGGTCATCATCCAACTCCTATGGCCCACCCTAAGTCTTGATTCCTTAAATTGGTCATAGCTCATAGGCCCGTAATCACCTGCTCGCCACTCCTCATGCGTCCTATGTGACTCGTTGAAAAATATGAAATCTTGACTCTTCGCTACCAGACTCCTATCCAACACTCGATCCAGCGATTCCCCATTCCCATCACGACCTCCCACTGTACCGGGTTTCTACTAACCGCCACTCATACACCCTTGATGCCTCCAAGAGGCCACCCACCATAGTAGCATGTGTTAGTGATGTACTACTCGTCCATGATCACTTGAAGTTTAAACCCATTTCTCTACATTTTAAAATTTTAAATGCTATATATTATATCCACTGGATACCCATTGGGTATAGGATACCCGATGGGTATGGGCATGGGTGCCAATTTATGCCCATGGGTATTGAAATGGGTGGGCATAGAAATTTTCTGTGGGTATGGGTTTGGGTAGAAGGAGGTTGTACCCGCCCATACCCTACCCATTGCCATCCCTAGTGGGAATGGGGTGTTCTAGCGCAGATGGTGTATGAATGGGAAAATGGAGGGAGAGGTACGGGGAACCATGTTTTTGGGATGCGCCTGTCTGAAATATGGGAAAGTTACGAACTTATCCCCCATTTCAAATTTGGACGTCTCATCGGATGGGGATAGGACGGTAATCTCGCATCTCCCAAATATTTGCCGATAACTATTTCGGGCGAGGAGAGGGTGTTTTGCCGCCCACGGTTGGCGCCCACGGTGTATGAACGGGGCTGACAGGTAGGGCGGTTGTGTCACGTCTGATGGAAGTTACACATCTGCCCCTATTTAAAATATTAGCCTACATCTATTTCGGACAAGGAGAGGGTGTTTTGACGCCCACCGTGTATGAATGGGGAATGGAGGGAGAAACAGAGGTCTTTCGGACGAGCTTGAATCAAATGAGTTTTGCCGCCCATGTTTGACGCCCACCGTGTCGGAATGGGCTCAAAGGGGGTCGTGTCACGTCTAATTGAAGTTACTAACCTACCCCTATTTAGAGCAGTGGAAATCGTGACGGTGGATTGTCCATGTAATGGGTAGACAGTAATTTCCATCTCCCAAACACTTGGCTTCAGGCAGCCGATGTGGGAGTGGACATTTTGCTGTTTCTTTCGAATTTTGGGACAATAAGCATCCACGTTTACCCTGGCAACTAAATTTGAATCCATTTTGTATTCCTATATGAATCTTTATAAATCATTCTATGTGTTTTTATATATCTTCAAAAGGACGACAAAGATGTATTCCACTGTCATATATGAATATGGTTTACAAATGCCGATACTCAAATTCAAAAACTAGAATCCAGTTTAAGGTGAATTCAAATATTTGGAACACTTCATGTCCAACTCAAATGTCACACGCAGCATAATGTGTACTCCCATTTAGATATGTACACAAGCGATATATCAAGATTCAAATACCGAGTCAATCAACCAAGAATGTACGGAACTAACAGACATATAAACACTTATAGAGGATATGGATCAATAATATCAACTAACATACATAAGCCAGGCTGCTGTACTTATTTTTGGCTACAACAACATCCTTTTTTTAGCCAGCATCTTGGCCCTTTCCGATGCGTGCCACTTATGTCCATCTATACTACTATTGCTGAATGCACATTCAGCCCGATTGGCATATTTGTAGGTCTGGCACAGCAATCCAAATGAAATGTCTCCGAGTCTTATCAATTAATACAGACTTGTGCTCAAATAAAATTACAAACAAAAAAACAAAAAAAAATTATTACATGATCTCTAAAACAAATGGTTTGATTGATTACATGAACAGACAACACAAAGGTTATTCAACAATGGAAAGAACATTTCACCTATGATTTACCAAGTAGGAATTTAATTTCCTTTTTTCCTTCAGGACCTTAACAATATGGTCAGTCCCAGCTTGCTTCATTTTGAAATCCACCAAATATTTAATGGTTGTCTTAAGTACTGCTTGTGATTGTGTTGTTTGCTTCCTCAACATGTCAACTTCATCTCTAAGAGCAGAAGCAGAATCTCTTTCTACCACTAGTTTAGCCTCTAGAGCATCAGCAGTTGGCAATTCATAATGCATGATTGGGCCGGTCCCACTGCTGTGGGATGATGCAACATCCATGGGGACCTTGCTCTTTGATCTGGGGCTAACCTGTTTTGCCATTAAAGTTCCGATTGGATTCAGAAAATTTGAAGTTAGCAAAACATCTCAACTGGGAGTTATAACAGCAAACCAGTTAAACAAATAAGGAATTAAAGAGTTTCAATTGGATGCTGAAAAGTAGTTATTAACATCGTTGTAACCTGTTGTTGCAGCAGCAAAGCAGTTAAACAAACAAGTAGATATTTAAGTTAAGGCAAACAGGTAATTCTTAACAGTAAGTATCAAACACATAGATAGGCGCAGTCTACAATATGATTAACAAGCTGTGCCATTATGTAATCAATAGCAAACTAAATTAAGCCAAGCAACGTAATTGAACAATTTTGCAATAAGTGGCTAACTAAAATTCTGAGAAGCAGGTAACTAAACTTACGCTTGTTCTTTGTACAGGCACACTGCAACTTCTTTTTCGCTTACAAGGTTGTACGAAGGAGTCCATGGCTTCAGTTGCTTGGATACGTAGTCCCAATACTTCTTTCTTCCCACACTGCATGGATAAGTCGAATGGTTAATCTGGTAAGATGGTGCGTCCTTGATATGTTATATGAGGACGTGTAGTCAGACTAGTTGTAGCCAAACACATCACACTGGCTTTTACTGTATATTTCATGCGATTACTTTTGGCATATCGAGATCTAAGCAATCTACAATAGGATGAAAAGACTGGCATCCTTCACATTATTGGCGAACTCAGTTCATAGAAACAAGCAATTCAACCATTCTGTGGGTAAATCAAAAGCGCCACCGGAATATTTTTCACTATCCAATCATACACGCAAAAAGGGTTGACGCCACCATAGGGGCTGGTATGGGCGGCCGCCTCAGGTGGCTGGAAAGTGTGCATCTAGTTTGAGTCGTCCAGGTTGGCCCACGCTAGTTTTGTTTGTCCCAACGCACGAGCAGGCAATGTAAAAAATGAAGAAAAATGTTTCAATTTGGATAGGCCAATAACATAAGTGCAAGGCAGGCCCTATAGCAGGCTCGCGGCCCAAATGAGCGCCTCCCATATCAATCAACACCCGGAAAAATCCCAATTCATTCGCTCCAGCCTCCAGTCTGGTTCGCTCCTAACCTAGCCGCCGCCGGACAGACCGACACAGCACTTCCTCGCGCCCTCGTTGGAGGGAGGTCGCCGGGCTTCAAGGGAACAAAAGGACAAGAAGATGAAGATCGAACCCTGGGTGTAGCCTGCGTGGGAGGCAGCGGCGGCAGCACGGGCATGGCATCGAGCTTGCGCAAACAGACAGTCGCAGCTTGCAAGAGTAGCATGCGCAACGACCAGGTACATCACATCCCTGATTATATCTAATTCAACTCTTCAATTTCTGGCCAATAGTTAAACCTGACGGTGTTGTAAAACTGCTTGTATGTAGGGAATCTATGAGAAAATGAAACCAGTTTCTACTTATTTTATAACTCCCCCAATCAATACTGAACTAACTGAATCTGATGTATCTAATCAAGTTTCCGATGAAAACATACAAGCTCATGTTGTTCCTGAGCCTGAAGTGTCTAATGAACAGACTGCTAATGAAGGATTTGATGCAAAGATTTTACATGCTCCTGGTGATGAACATATAGTGTCTAATGAGGGATCTAACGCAAGCATTTTGCAAGCTCATTGAAGGATTTAGTGTCTAATGATGATCTACTATGTTGAGAGAGACAGAGATTTGCAGGCATTGATGACAAGCAAATTATAGTGCATTTTCATAGCTTGAGGAAACGTCGAGGCCATCTACAAGAAAGTCCCCGTATCATGACAACATAGCATAAATATTTTTCCAATCTGTTGTTTGAAACTATTGGCATACTTGTGCAGGATAGATATATTCATATGCAGTTTGCGCACTAGTTATACGTGCAATTACACTTCGATATTTTCAGCCAGAGAACGAATAATTCAAGCAGGTACAGACCATGTTTGTAGTCCTTGTACACCATGTTGAATTTTGTGTTTTTGGTGCTTGCATCATTTAGTGTTTATAATCTGAACTACTTTGGATCATTAGCTGGTTTTCAAAGTGCATGTAGCTTCACATTTCTCAAGTTATGTTGATTTCTGGAGTGCAAGTGCCTTCGTATTTTTTAAATTAAATGTTCGCCACTAGTAACTTGAATTCATGGCTCAGCCACTGCACACAAATCATACACAAATGCCAGTACAAATTAAATGAAATGCAGGGACTTACGCTAGCTTGTTGTACAGGTTCACTGCAGCTCTGCTTGCGCTTGGGATGTTCCATGCACAAGTCCATGTTACCACTTGCTTGGATGTGCAGGCCTTGTGCTCCTTGCATCCCCCTCTGCATTTTTGACACGGCGAATGGTTGATCAAATAAGAGGAATCGACATTGATGTTGTACCGGAGGACATATACTTAAAAGCTTATACGGGTGTGCAGGATGTGTACCAGATCCCGTAGCGCCGTAATGCTTCGCTAAAATATGGATTTGCTTGTTTCAGATGATATCTCTAGAAGAAATAAGAGTTAAGGTCAGAGTTGCATAGGCGTGTAAGCTAAGAGAGCAGTGAAAGGATATCCAAACATCATTGGAATAGTGCACAAGGGAGTGATGTGTGGATACCTAGTTCGGGCCGACGTTTGGGCATGCTCGCCTAGCTAGAGTGCGGGTCACTTCAGAGCCGTTGAGGGTGATGCGCTGGCGTTGGCTGGCCACACACGGATGCAGATCTTGAGTGGCAGCGGAGCGCTACGATGCGGTGGACGAGACTGTTGGTGAAGCCCCAACGGCCTCGGGGGGCGGAGGTGCGATGATGTGCTCGGTGAAGTAGCCCCGGTGAGCTGGGAGACGGCGTCGGTGAAGCGCACCTGATGCGGTGGAACTCGGTGTCTATGAGGCACGTCAGTTGCGGCGGCCGACGTTGTCGGTGGACCACCCGGTGTGGTGGACGAGGGCGTAGATGAGGTAGCTCCGGTGCGGTGGTGAAGCGCGACCATCGTCTTCGTCGTCGTTGTCTGGCATAGAGGTGGGGAACCGTGGGGAAAGAGACGAGATGAGGGGCGATTCGAGGGTTGGCGGCGAATTAGGGATTTGAGCAATCTGTGCGCGGAAGGGGACGATGGAGAAGAGAGATTTTGTAGGGCTAGAATTGGGACCGCCAGATATTTCAATCCGAAACGTGGAAGCGCGAACTTATATTGTCGTCGTCCTTTTTTTTGGGGAGGGGGGTGGGTGGCTGGGTGCTACGCGTTCGTCCGACACATGCGACCACCCCGACAGGACTATGCTTCGGTGCCTTAAGGCACCGAAGCAGTGTCCACCCCGGCACGACCCTGGTTTGCCTGGTGCACCTACATTTGAGAATGCAAACGAATCTTCTTTCATTTGCAAACGAATCTGTATGTATTACCATGCCCGTTTTTTCCTTGCAATAATTAGTCATTCGAAACGAGATACTCCATCCGTTCACTTTTGTAAGTCGTTTCAGACAACTTAAAATGAACTGTTTGGGACATTGTCTGAAATGTCTTCAAGGTCTTATAAAAGTGAATAGTGGGAGTACTATAAATTAATTAATGAGGAGTTATTTGAAAAAAAATCGAAATGGTATCCACGCTAACGTGGATTAGAGTGGGTGTCACATAATTAGTTATTTGAATTAGAGTGTGTGTCACGTAGTTAGTTATTTGAATTAGAGTGTGTGTCACGTAGCGATCTCTAATTCTAACGTGGATTTTGCATTTCACTGTATCCACGCTACTTTTTTAATACAAATTCATATGCATATGATGAACACCATGGTAGTGAGAAAACTTTTGGATGGATTCAAACATATGACCTACAAAATAACACAACAAACTGAGTCAATCTCAACTTTTCGGAACTTAGTATGGCATGAATTCGAAATAATTACCCGTATGCCTGGTCCTCGGTTCAAATCTTACAATGTACACCAAATTGAAACATCGATATTAAGTCTCATACTATGTACATTCAAATGTTGTTTTTAGCCCCCCCCCCCCGCACAAACCCTACATACTTCCTATATCGGTCAATCTTCCTCTCCTAACCACCTTAGGAAGCTATCTGTTTCCAACACATGTTCATTCTTTCTCTCCATGTTTCGATCTCTTAGTCTCTCAACTACACAACCCCTTTTTCCACTCTGTTACCAAATTTATTTACCTCACACACCCGCCATTGCACCCCATGCCGAGCTCTCTCTCTCCCCCTCTCGCTCTCACCCTCTCGCGCTAAATACATGCATTGCCTATCTAGCCCCCCAACCTCTCATGCATGCGCACGCACGCATGTTGTATATCTAGGTCACTCCCTCGAGACTGTCTCACTCTTTCTTCCACACAGCGGGCCACACTCGCTCAATCTCGCTCTCTTTATTTGAGTCTCGTTTAACCTTGTTTTCTTTCACACACAAATGATATATCTCCCTGTTCGGGCCTTGATCGACACACTCTATACTCTCTCACGCAGATTGTCTATCTAGGTCAGTCCATCCAACCTGCCACCACTCTTTCGACCTCATGGTGGGCCACGCTCACTCAATCTCTCTCTCTCTCTCTCTCTCTCTCTCTCTCTCTCTCTCTCTCCGTATGTCTCGATTGACCTCGCTCTTTCTCAGACAAAAACGATATATCACCATGTTGAGCCCAGTTCGACCTATTCACATTGTATACTCTCTCACGCACATTGTCTATCTAGGTCACTCTCTCCAACCCATCTCACTCTTTTGATCGCACAGCGACCCTATGTGATCGTTTGACCTTGCTTCCTCTCAGGCACAAAATATATCTACACGTCTGTGACTGGATCATCTCTCAAGCTCTATCTTACAGCCCTCACCCTTGCCAAAAAGCTCAATCGGACAATATCTCTCTAGAGCATATATATTTGTTCAATGAATGTCAGACCACACTCACTTTGTCTCTCTATATATATGTCTCTCAATTGACGTTGCTTTCTCACACCGTATCTTCCACGCATTGAAGCTACTACCTCTCCATCCCTCGCAAAGCCGGAGCTATTTACATTGCGATGGGCACTCCAACCTTGGATTAATTTGTGTAGGCATTTATTCCGGTCGGTTTAGATTATAATTTCGTAGCATTCGGCCCACAACTACTCCAATCACCGTAGCGGGTAATTAAGCTACGGGGAGCACCTAATATGAGCACCGGGGAGCCGTTGGATCGAAGATGCAGCGACACACACGAGGCATGAATGTTTTATTTGCAAAAAAACCTTTGGAGAGTTTGGAAATTGCACATAATTACAAAGACTACTCCCAAGCCATTGGATCTCACTTCCAACGGTGTAAAAACTCGTATCACCATAGTATCTAAGCTGCGGGGTGGATGTGATATTCTATGCCGCTGTCATTTTTGTTCGTAAACTTGTAAAAAACGTGTAACTCGTGCCGTTACTTGTCTAACCGCGCAAAGTGTTTGTTCAAAAAAACCATCCTACACTGAAATATCGGAACAACACACGGGGGTCCCACTTGTCATTAATCAAATTTGGACCTATAACTAACAAATCTGAAAGACGAGATTTGAACTGGCAACCTGGACTACAAAGCGTAAGTCGATAGCCTGAAAAAACGAACGGTTGTTGACTTTGTCCCATAACTTGATTTTATATAGTACTTGCGTTGAGTAGAGTAGAGGGAGTGCCTCGTCAACACGTGCATGACCGTTATCTCACTTACTGGTGGGTCCCAGGTCTGCGATCTCAATCTCTCTTCTCTCTATCGTCTAACCTTTGCACGGGCACACACGAAGAGCGGCGCTAGCTTGCCGTGGTATTATTACAACTAAAAAAACTTGGAAAATTGAAGAATCACCTAGAACAAGAGACGTTGTGGCTGGTTGAGACAGAGCTAACCACATCTATCCTCCGTGCCACGTTTCCATGATGAAGTTGTGTGGCTAGTGGGGTGTTTTCAACCGACTGGCTGGGTCCCGAGGTCGAACCATAGGTACTCTACTACGTCTGATACAGTATATTTTTACACGCACATTTTTCCTCCGTGCTGAGACATGGCACACCCTACCGCGTGGTTTCGGGGTCCTCCCGGGTGGTGCACGCATATATTCTTCCTGACATGGGACGCCCTACCGCGCGTTTTCTGGGTCCTCCTCGGTCATAGCGCCAAAGCAAGTAAATGAGTCATCAAATCACGAAATACCACCTTTCCCGCCGAGTACATCAGTGAAGCATGGTGGCTAGCTAGTTGGGCTAGTTCGGCCGATTAGCTAGGCCGCCGCCACATTTGTTTTTTCACCCCTTTTTTATTTACTTGCCGGCAGGTAAATTTAAATATCCACCACGGCGTTGCTCTGGTGTTTGGGTGCTCTAGGATTTTTAATTTTTTGATTGATGGGAGCAGGTGCAACAACAATTAGTCACGATGACTCTGCCTGTACCCACTACTCCCTGATGTGAGAAGTCGTCGACTGGTGTTTTACCGTGGTGAAAACCAAAAGATTCCCCGCTCCCTCCGCCTTCCCGTAGATTGCATTGCCTTTCAGCCATTTCGCCCCCTTTGCTTCCTCTCCCATTGCTTTTACCTAGTGCCATGGCGGCGCAGCAGATCACGGAGTCCAAGGTGAGGCTCCTGACACAGGAGCTCCATGCCAAGGATGCGGAGCTCAGGGCCAAGGACGTGGAGCTCCGTGAGCTCAAGGAGGAGAGGAGTGCCATGCTCCTCCGTTATGTGCGGGAGTTCACGGAGCTTCAAAAGCGGCAGGCGTCCACCACAAAGATGCTCGAGGCGTCGGCGGAGTTGCTGTAGAAAGCGGGAGATACGATAGGTCGTCAGGGGAGCCGGCTGGAGCGCGAGCGTGCCGATCGTGACGAGGGCCAGGATCGCCTCAGCCACTTGGTGAACCAAATTCCACACATGTGTTGCGGCTGCACGATGCCTACCGTCGTGCCAGCGCAACGATGCTGGTCGTCGGGCTAAACCCTCTGCATGGGCATGTCCATGTCTCGGCGCAACATGACCGTTGGATCAAACTCAGACGGTGCAGATCAGTCACTGTAGCACAAAGCGCGTGGGTGTGTTTGGTTGCATTCTCATCTCAATATAGTTGTTTCAACTTCGTGTATTTTTGTCAACCTACTAGTGTGGACTTATGCACCCTTCATGCACTCTGCCAAACACCCAAAAATGGGTCGAGAAGGGAACTTTTGCTCCCATCTCGTGCACCCTTCATACACCTGCCTAACACTATTCATGCTTCATCTGCTTCATGTTTCATGGAGTACTGTAGCACCGTACTCTCCGTGCGCTGTGGACCTAGTTCTGTTAACATTGATCTCACCATCTATTCTCGACCGGACAATCGAAAAAGCGGTAGTATGTTACATATAGGAGTAGTTGACATGTGCACAACATCATTTGTTATCGTCATATCTTACTACACTAGCAACAAGATTGTATAGTACTGACGTATGAACCACTGCACATGCCTAGTACTAGGAGCACTTTGTATGTTCAAGTGGCTGCCGTGTTTGGCACTCCTTTGTCGTAAGAGTGGAAACACTTGCTGTAATCATTTTTTTCTTCTGAAAACAGTGGACACACTCTACCATGCGGATCCTCCTCCAGCCATGCACTAAAGTACTCACTTTTGCCGACGTGTGGGATAGCCAGCATCGAGGTCCACCAGCCATGCACTAAATTACTCCGTAGTAGAGTGACGGTAGACTACCCCGATCGAAGCGCCACAGAAATGCACAATGAGCCGTCAAATCACAAAACCCCCTCCTTTCCAGCAGTAAGTTGGACGGACGAAGCAACCATCATTTCACTCTTATCTCTCAGCTTCATCTCTACCCAACCCTCACTTCTGCCTCATCTTTTTCCTCATTTCTTCAAGAAAACCCTGACCTGCTTCTGCCATTGTTCTTCTCTCCCAAAGAAGGAAAGGTGAACGCATCAATGGTGTTGATTTTGGCCAAGGCCCAGTCTTGCAACCCCGAGACTGATCCTATAACTCCCTCTCTTTTCTTCTTTTGGGTTTGTGATTATGGTTTCTTTTCTTTTATTTCTGTTTGACAGTTTCTTGATGGACGCTGGAGCACCAGCCGAAGTGATGTCTATGGCTCCGGCCAAAACCGTCGAGGCTCATGGTACGAAGAAGCGCAAGCACCACGCTGAGACTATCAAAGACAAGCTCAAAGCCATCGCCCTATCCAAGCCCCCCTCTCCGGGATCCCTCATTAAGCAAGTCTAGGTAATATCTCTTCTTGACGATCTTTTTCTCGATCTTGATCGTGTTTTTTCATCTAACACACAGTACTAGTACTAGTAGTACAACTTTCTGGGTGATTTTGCATGTGATTTTTCTGTGCCAAATGACGGTTCTAAATTCCTCTTTTGACGAAAACATGCGAGAGGTTCACACCGATTTCTTATAGATTACTTTCAACTACTCCCTCTGTCCCAAATTTATTGTCTTAGATTTGTCTACATACAGATGTATCTAATACTAAAATGTGACTTGATACATCCGTATCTAGACAAATCTAAGACAAGAATTTTGGGACGGAGGGAGTACTTTATGAACATCAATGCTACCTTTTAAGAGGGTATATTTGCCTCAGTAACTTTTGTTATGGATATTGCATGTAATCCCTCTGCTCTCATTCCTTTGAAAACATGTTCTAGTGTCTTTGTTCACTCATTTTTGTGCATATATGTAGTCATATATGAAGTATAATATCGAAAATCATGTTATATTTCTGAATGGAGGTAGTAATAAAATATGGTTTCTGTTTGAATTAGAACCAGGTCCGCGGTGGAGATGAAGTTCTCAAAGTCATGTCGTGTGAACTGGAAGACCTAATGATGAGTTATACTGCTGAACTATCCAGCTGCTGTGTCCTTGTCGCCACATGTCCTGAACTAGTGTTTTCATGTAGCATTGTTGTCAGGCGTGTTCTTGAGGCTGTACTTGACCA
Organism: Triticum aestivum; assembly: GCF_018294505.1. Classification (NCBI taxonomy): domain Eukaryota; kingdom Viridiplantae; phylum Streptophyta; class Magnoliopsida; order Poales; family Poaceae; genus Triticum; species Triticum aestivum. Next base: position 179,041,086 of record NC_057800.1, on the reverse strand, counting down.
CAACAATTTCCTGGCTGTGCCTTCGATTACGAAGGGTGTGGTTCTTGTAAAGCTTCCCACAAATTTGATGCAGCCTGTCTTCATCATCATGTTTATGAGTGGAAAGACCACTCTGTTAGGTTCTCCAAGGTTGACAAGATGGTGATGGTGCATGTAGACATCTCACACGAAGTCCATGGCCTAGTCAGTTATGCGGGGTTCATCCCGTAGATCGGTGGCAAAAAATAGTCTGCAGAGTTCAGTTAGTGCAACTTTGCTTGTCTGTAGTAAGTACTATTGTTCAGTACTTGATTTGTGTTCATGAACCCTGTATTGTTTATTAGTACTGCCGCTTTTGGTGTGTGGTCAGTCCTGAGAATGGTCTATGTTAATGTCTGTCCACTCAATTCACTCTGTATATTTTGAAGTATCCATATCATATTTTTGTGAGGACGGTCTATCAATTATGGTTACAATCCAATATCTGTATGCATTGCAGGGTTTGTCGAACCCACCAGGATTTCCAGCCCCATGGATGTTTGATCCATACGATTTGTCACGACCTTTGGACTGTCCTGCTTGTGGGAGTAGGCTGGGCCCCTGCATGCCACATGTAGTTGAACGATCAATCTTCTATTTAGTACTTCAACATAGTGATTTCCTGGTAAGGATTCACTCGTGTCACATCAAGTAAATCTGAATGATTTACTGTCTAAATCTTATTGATTTAATGTCATGTTTTCTTTCTTTTCCTCCAATTTTACGATGCAGGTTTTGCCATGTGACATTCGTCATAGAATAAACCGTTTAGTTTGCTCTACGATGACTATTTTTGCAGGTTTCACTTCTTATGTCGTTTCAGTAACGAAGGCACTGTCCATCACTTATATTACTGGAAAAAATTGGATCAGTCTGTTGTCTGAGTACAAGCTAAATCCCTATGATGAACTGCAGCTTGGTTTAACAAAAGTGCCACAATTAGTCCTTCTCCCATTTAAAAGAAGTGAAGAAAAAGACTGGATCACGGTCACGGATCCTAGTCAGGTTAGAAAGCTGATCATAGCATACCAGACACGATCGCCGCTGTCTCACACAGATCGAGCACCGACAGTTGCTCTAGCACTGACAGCGGCAACAGCTCAGTCTGATCCAGCTGAGGATTGGGCACCGACCGCGTTAGCGGATCCGTCTGATGTACCGGAGGATCGGGCATCGACACTGGCACCTGCTCCGACACCGGCACCAGCTCTACAAGGAGCACCATCTCCGGCAACAACAGCGGCTTTGACACCTACACCCACACTTGCACTTGCATCTGCTCAGGCCCGTGCAGTTGCACCGGCAACAGACTGGGCTACAGTTTGCACTTCATATACCAAAGTCCTTACAAAAACCGACATGTCAACCTTCTTGGTAAGCATTGGCCGGCCAAGTGCTTCGTTCTTTTTTCTTTCCATGTTGTTTCACATGATTCACTGTGTTGATCTAACTGTTTGGGTATGTCTTCTTGTTTGCAAATAGAGAATTCCTAGAGCAACGAGGGAGTCATTCAACAATCTGGGCGTTCGCGGCCAAGTTTCTCTTACCATGCGCAGCCTTGGTGTGGATGGACCTGCTCAATATATCGTAAGTAGAAAGGATGGTCGCATGATGATTGATGCTAAAGGATGGTCAAGGTTCCAATCTAAATCATATCTTGTGGTAGAGGATGATGTCAAAATCGAACTTTCTCAGCAACGAGAGCTGGTCCAAATCAACTTTGAAATTCTTCAGTAGCAGCATGCAACTGCGTAACTGATCTATCCTCCGAGTGATTTTGATGTAATAATATGGCATGGTGAAACAAGTGTCCTGTGTGTATAAGTAGTACGATAGTATTATTTATCAAATGGTATATCGTTGATAGAATTGCAACTCTGATTGCTGGTTAGGAACTGTCGTTCGATTTCATTCCAACAGCTTCCGTGCTTTATTCAATTTTGTGTATTCGCCTTGCGATAGCATCTAAAACCAGTGCCGTACCGATCGCTTGCAATATGAAAAGCGCTGAGGTAGAACACATGGGCCCCCAAACATGCAGGGTCGGCCTGCGGCCCAAAGTCCAGAACCTGGTTTCGAGAAGAACTAGCTCAGTGCAGAAGTGGCGTCCTCCTCCTGCTGTGGGTTGGGCGAAGATGAATGTTGATGCTGCGTTATCTCGCAGTGGTGAAAGGGGAGCCTGGAAGTTGTGAGCCGGGATCATACAGGCTTCTTCCTTGGGGCATCGACACTAGTGTGCGAAAGTGTTACTGATCCAGAGATCCTAGAGGCAATGGCATGTTGCGAGGGGCTATCTCTGGCTCTTGACTTAAACTTGCAACAAATTCAGATTAGCACCGATTGTTCAACAACAGTCAAGCATATCGGAGAGGCATACTTGGGGCCCAGCAAAGTTATTATGGACGAGATCAAGATGAAGAAGAATATGTTCCAAACCATGGAGATCATACATGAAAAACGCAAGTGTAATGTTGAAGCGCATGTGCTCGCAAAAGCTGCTACTTCTTTGCCCTGTGGACGCCATCTTTGGCTCACAGGAACCCCCGAAATTATTTCTATACCTATGACTGTTAATCTTCAATAAAGCAACTTTTATCCCTCAAAAAAATCTGAGTATTATATTCTTAGCTGAACCCCCATAAGGCCCGTGCGTTGTAGAGGGACTGTTTTTCTCGGCAAGGTGAGCCTGTGATATAAAAGATTTGTATATTTCTTGATATAGGGAGTATCTCTCTGTCAAAAAATATATTTATGTGTAACTAGTTACTCATGTCTTTCTACTTCCTTTCGCTGATATGTGGGGCAACCGGCAACGGGGTCCACGTGCCATATGCACAAATTAGAGTGCACAACTTCATGGTAGACACACCCCGGTCGTAGCGCCGCAGTAATGCCCAATGAGCCGTCAAATCACAACCCCCTTTCGAGCTTTAGCAGTAAGCTGGACGGATGAAGCGGCAATATTTCATTGGGCCTGAATCCCTTTCTCCGTCGTCTGCTTGTTCAGAGAAAACCCCATCTCGATGATTGCATAGGGTTTTCTCATGGAGAACCAGGTACGAATTCTTCATCCATCCCTGATAAACCCAAGTCCCTTGGTCGCAGGTAATCCTAGGATGGCAGCCGCCGTCGTTGATGCATTTTTCTTCCTACTGAATCTAGTGTGTTTCATTTTGCAGTGCCTAAAGTGCGAGTACCCTATAGGTTTCTGCGCCCTCAGCAAGACGCCACACTTGTTCCTTCTCATCCTAACACAACATTTTGAACGCGCATAGTATGTTCCTAGAATCCTCTTTTCTATCCGGGAGGGTGGGGTTTTTTTGAACTTGCTGTGTTCTCATATTATTTTCCCTGCAGTGTATTATTTGCTCTGCCAGAACACATGTACTCATGATGCTCGGCCTTGCCATAACTGAATACACTAGTTTAATGGTCACAGTGAAGACAAGCCATGGATATAAGTTCCGAGTTGGGTTCATGAACCAAGAAGATTGCTTCTTTTTTTTATGGCCAAACTTGGATAAACTTTCTCAAGTGTTACAGACTGAAAGTTGGTGCACGAATGTTGATGGAAATAGCAGAACCTGGTCTCATCTTCACTGCGATCTTCCACCCCGATGCCGTTCCAATTGTTCATCCATGTTAGTTTTGTATCTGGTTCTTGCTTGTTGCCTTGATTAATTCTTAATCCACCTATTCTGTCTAAGTAATCACAATTTAACTTTAGAAGTAGCAATGAATCTCTCACGAAGATGCTACTTCTAACTAATATTTTCTTATAATTGGTGGCACGTGTTGGTTTTTTCAGAGTAAAGCAGTCTGCTCGTTTGTTACTCTGTAATAACTCAGTTGTTACTAATGGCACTGAAGTTGACTGGATCGACATCCACAAGTTCCTACACTTTATTGATCGTCTTGAGGTCCTTGTGGGGCGTTTCAATGGTGGAAGGCCACGTGGGATATGTGTGCCACTGCTGCACTCGTTGAACAGGTCCAACTATGTCGAGAAACTTATGGTACGAGTTGTTTTCTGTTATATATGTTGTTCATAAACTATTGCTTATACACAGTTTTACAGCTGTGATCTTCTTGAAACAGGAACTGCCGAGTTCTATTGTTCCTATACAGATGTCTGACCAAGGTCGGGTCAGATTTGCGCTTGGTCACAACATGATGTTTATGTTGACCTACTCAATTCCCCTTGGAGGTGAAAAGATACTTATTCATGGGTGGTCTCAAATAATGAAGGCCCGTCATCTTGGAGAATAGGACAGAAGATTATGTTCGTGCTTTTCCATGGCTCTAAAGCGAATATCTTGTTTATTGACCACGTTGCGAGATGAAGCCGCTTTTAGAAGGTTGTGGATGCGCGGGGTGGCGCCTGGGCCTTGTCCCGGGGCTTGGCGGCCTCACCCTTGGTTAACTGTAGGCGAAGTAGCACTGTTCGAGGCGTGCTTTGTACGGTTGAACCTGTATAAGTACTCATACTGCTTTCAGCTTTGGTTGTTAAGTGCCCCTGCTGGTTTCAGTTAAGGTTGTTAAGTACTACAGTCTATCGTGTTTCTTCAGTCCTGTCTTCCTCCAGCCGCCAAAACCAAACCAGCACCGGCGGGGCCGCCTGCTTCCGCCTCCCACGGCTGGCTGCGCCTCAGCGCACGCATCGCCGCCCCACCATCTCCTAAATCGTTAACGCCGACGTCCTCCGCGCTCTTTGGTGCGCTCGCAGTGGCGCCGCCCTCTCGCGTTGTCAACTTGGTCAACAAACAACAGGAATCGGCAGAAGTACGTGGAGAGGATGACAGTAGGGGCACACCATGTCAGCGTATGGAAAAATGAAATGCTTCCTCCTAGTGTTTTCCTGACATCTGGGACCCACGACATTGGGAGCGTATATAGTCAATAGACAAGAGAACATCACAAGATCAGCTGACACCTGGTGAGGGAGTCCTGGATTAGGGGGTCTCCGGACAGCCGGACTATATACTTTGGCCGGACTATTAGACTATGAAGATACAAGATTGAAGACTTCGTCTCGTGTCCGGATGGGACTCTACTTGGCGTGGAAGGAAATCTAGGAAATACGGATTGTATGTCTCCTCCTTTGTAACCGACCTTGTGTAACCCTAGCCCTTTCCGGTGTCTATATAAACTGGAGGGTTTTAGTCTGTAGGACAACATACAATCATAGCATAGGCTAGCTTCTAGGGTTTAGCTTCTCAGATCTCGTGGTAGATCAACTCTTGTAATACCCATATCATCAAGAATAAATCAAGCAGGACGTAGGGTTTTACCTCCATCAAGAGGGCCCGAACCTGGTTAAAACATCGTGTCCCCTGCCTCCTGTTACCATCTGCCTAGACGCATAGTTCGGGACCCCCTACCCGAGATCCGCCGGTTTTGACATCGACACCTGGGATGTAGCTACTCGAGTAGTATTTTTTTGTTTGGAATAGTTGAGACGGAGCAGGGTTTAAACTGGGCTGTGGCCCGTCTAGCCCAGGCTTATATTTTATGTTCACCATGTGACCAACCCAGCTATTTTTTCTTTGTGAAAATGAGCCGAGTTTATTTTTTCTGAAGAATACCCAATCCAGGCCTACTTATTCTTCTACGCCCTGATGGGATGCAACTCTTTCAAGACACCTGCAAATCTTGAAAGTAATATGAAATGGGTTGTAAATATAAAAAGAGATGACAAATTGGCAATTACTTTATAATTTCTGAATTTTATTACATTTTCAGATTCCTATTTCACTAGGCATTAACCTCATTTAAATATATCTTCAAAGTACTTTAAATCTGGCTGGACATTTCGGTATTAAAATAGTTTGGAACCCACAGAAATATGCGAAATTGGCCCTGGCCAACCAAAAAAAATGACTGCAATTGCATAAGAAGTTGCCATGAGCTATATATAAATTATTAAAAAAAGAGGGAGTGGTCTGACTTATGGGCCTGTTTGGTTGACACGTATGCAAGATTTTTTTAGTTATTATATACGTCAACAAACGATTCTAGTAGACGTGACCGTTGGATGTCAATCCAACAGCCGTCAAGTTTCTTCAATCTCTGATCTTCTTGCTCCAGCCGCCAAAGCAGCGCGGCGGGACCGCCTACTCCCGCCTCCCGTGGCCGGCTGTGCCGCCGTGCTGGCCTCAGCACCCCCTACTACTCCCACCGCTAGCCAGGGCATCCCTCTACTCACCCACACCCCCTGTTATTCTACAGCAACAGCAGCCTCACACCGCAGCCGAACTAGTGAACGCTCGTACTCCTCTCCGTGTGGGCATCGACTGCCGCGTCTTCCCCGACTCCACGTCATCCCCTTCCTATGCCTCGCCGTCGTCCACCGCCGTGGTGCTCTTGGCGCGACGTGGTCAATTTGGTCAACGACCGACTTCCATCGGAAGAGTACTGTACGTGGAGAGGCTGACAGCTGCGTCCACGGCAGCCACAAGGAAGTGCCTCCTTATTACGTGAAAAATAATTATTCCTCCACCTGACAGCGGGGACCCATTGGACGGGCCACCAGTATTTTGCGAAAAAAAATCGTTCCCCCCTGACTGCTGGGACCCACCAGACGGGCCACCGTATTTCGCAAAAAAACATTCCCCCCGCTGTCAGCTCGGACCCACCGGAAGTGCCTCCTTATTACGCACAAAAAAATGAATACTCCCCCAGCTAGCTGGGACCCACCTTGGTGGGAGGCTGACTTGTGGGCCTACTATGTTGACGGGGACGAAGGGCTTTGTCAACTTAGTCAATATGAACGATTCTAGCTCCAGTGACCGTACGATGTCCATCCAACGGCCGTAGTGCTTCTTCAACCTCTGGTCTTCTTGCTCCAGCCTCCCAAAGCAGCGCCGGTCGTGCCGCATGCTCCTGCCTCCCATGGCCGGCTGTGCTGCCGCGGAGGCCTCACCACCCCCTACTATTCCCACCGCTGGCCAGGCCCTGCGGCGACGGCAGCCTCACACCGCAGCCGAACCAGTGAACCCTCGTACTCCTCTCCGCATGGGCTTCCACTGCCGCATCTTCCCCGGCTCCGCGTCGTCCCCTTCCTAGGCCTCGCCGTCGTCCACCGCCGTGGTGCTCTCGGCGCGGCGTGGTCAATGTGGTCAATGACCGACTTCCATCGGAAGAGTACTGTGTGTGGAGACGCTGACAGCTGGGTCCCTGGCCGCAGCAAGGAAGTGCCTCCTTATTACGCGCAAAATAATTATTCCTCCACTTGACATCGGCAACCCACCGGACAGGCCACCGTAGTTCGTGAAAAAAATGTTTGCCCCTGACTGCTGGGACCCACCAGCTACATCTTCGCACGCAAGGAAGTGCCTGACAGTCGGGACCCACCTGGTCGGAGCGTACGTAGCGTTGTCATTCTGGTCGCGAACGTGTACGTACATATATACTGGTCGATGTAGAGGCGCGCATGTGTCGTAGTAGAGGCACGCACGTAGAATGTACATGGCTGGGTCGGAACAGAGAAACAACATCGTCGTCATGTTCATGGGGAGGCAACGGAATGTGTCGTGTTCATGGGGAGGCAACGAAATGCGTCGTGTTCATTGGGAGGGCTTGGACGGAATAGGCGATGGAAACGAGGCCTAGCGTACCGTAGAACGGAGGAAATGCCCTTGTGTTCGACCGGCCACATTTGAAACGGGATCCTGTTGATCAGGAGGGGTCTGGCGTACCGCAAAACGGAGGAAACGGTCCTCCTACGGTCGAAACAGGGGTCCTGTTCATCGGGAGGGGTGTGGCATACCGCTAAACGGACGAAACGGACCTCCTACGGTCGAAACGGGGTCTTGTTCATCGGGAGGGGTGTGGCGTACCACAAAACGGGACTCCACGGGATACTGTTCATCTCCACCGTCTAACCCCTCCAGCCTCCACGAGCTACTGTTCATCCACTGTCGACCTCCTCCAGCCTCCACCTGTGACTGTTCATCCACGGGCTCCTGTTCATCCAACCTCCACCATGCGCTACTCCACCGGCTACTGTTCAACCAGCCATCTCCATGGGCTCCTGTTCAACCACCCCTCCACGGGCTACTGTTCATCCCGCCCTTCATCGTCTACTGTTCATCCTGCCCTCCACGGGGTGGTCCTGTTCATCTAGCCCTCCACGGGGTCCTGTTCATCTATCCCCAACTGGCTCGCTCGATCGGGGTCCTGTTATCCAGAGGCAACACCACGGGGTCCAGTTCATCCACCCCCACCGGGAACTGTTCATCCAATCCCCCCCCCCGCAACGCTCACTTTTCATCCAGAGGCGGCATCGATCGGCTTCAGTTAGCAGCAGTAGCGAAGGAATTGCTCGATCGGGTTCACTTAACAACCATCGATCGATCGCTCGGGTTCAGTAACGCGTAGCCTGCAGTGCAATCGCTCGGGTTCAGTTAGATACCAACGCCTCGCTCGGGTTCAGTTAGAGCCAACGCCTCGCACACACGCGCGTATGTGTACAAGAGAAACGCGCATCGCTCGGCCCCTGACCTCCCACCGTAACCGAGAACTCCCCAAAATTTTCCTCCCCCTCGCTTCTACCATGGTTTTTTCCGTCATGGACGGCCCAAAGAATGTCATGCAGCTGCGTCTCCGGCCTGCCCAGGACGAAAAGCCCATTTTCTGTCATGATTTTTTTTCATAGAAGTAGGAGCCCACCATATCTATGATGATACCGGGTTTTGTCACAATTATCGTCATAGAAGTGTCATATGTATGACAGAAAAAAAATTCGTTCGGCCCAAAATGTCATGGATGTGTCTTTTTTTGTAGTGGGTGGTTGAACAGTAGCCGATGGAGTAGCGCGCGGTGGAGGCTGGATGAACAGGAGCCCGTGGAGGCTGGAGGAGGTCGACGGTGAAGATGAACAGTATCCCGTGGAGTCCCGTTTTGCGGTACGCCACACCCCTCCCAATGAACAAGAACCCTGTTCCGACCGTAGCGCTCCAACACAAGTCTGTTTCCTCCATTTTGTGGTACGCCACACCCCTCCCGATCAACAGGACCCCCGTTTCGACCGTAGGAGGTCCGTTTCCTCCGTTTTGCGGTACGCCACACCCCTCCCGATCAACAGGACCCCCGTTTCGACTGTAGGAGGTCCATTTCCTCCGTTTTGTGGTACGCCACACCCCTCTCGATGAACAGGATCCCGTTTCGAACGTGGCCGGTCGAACACAAGGCCGTTTCCTCCGTTCTGCGGTACGCCAGGCCTCGTTTCCATCGCCTGTTCCGTCCAAGCCCTCTCGATGAACACGATGCATTCTGTTGCCTCCCCGTGAACACGAGCATTCTGTTACCTCCCCATGAACACGACGACGACGCTATTTCTCCGTTCCGACCCAGCCATGTACACGAGCCCTGGCCGTACGTATGCACGAGTAGGCGTTCGAGACCCCACCCGTATGTACACATACGTGGCCGTATTTTCTTTCCTGCACCCTGGCCGCTGTACGTACATGTACATTCTATGTGCGCGTCTCTACTACGACACGTGCGTGCCTCTACTACGACATGTGCGCGCCTCTACATTGACCAGTATATATGTACGTACACGTTTGCGACCAGAATGACAACGCTACGTACGCTTCGACCAGGTGGGTCTCGACTGTCAGGCACTTCCTTGCGTGCGAAGATGTAGCTCGTGGGTCCCAGCAATCAGGGGGGGTGAATCGTTTTGTTTTTTTTGCCCGGACGCACTTCCTTGCGTGCGAAGGTGTAGCTGGTGGGTCCCAGCAGTCAAGGGGAAATGTTTTTTACGCGAAATACGGTGGCCCGTCCGGTGGGTCCCTGTTGTCAGGTGGAGGAATAATTATTTTGCATGTAATAAGGAGGCACTTCCTTGTTGCGGTCGTGGACCCAGCTATCAGCCTCTCCACGTACAGTCCACATCTGATGGAAGTCGTTCCTTGACCACGTTGACCATGCCGCGCCGAGAGCACCAGGGCAGTGGACGACGGCGAGGCCTAGGAAGGGGACGACGGGGAGCCGGGGGAGACGCGACAGTGGAAGCCCGCGCAGAGAGGAGTACGAGGGTTCACTGGTTCGGCTGCGGTGTGAGGCTGCCGTCACTGCAGGGCCTGGCCAGCGGCTTTGGGCGGCTGGAGCAAGAAGACCAGAGGTTGAAGAAGCACTACGACCGTTGGATGGACATCGTACGGTCACTGGAGCTAGAATCGTTCATATTGACTAAAGTTGACAAAGGCCCCCATCCCAGTCAATTTAGTTGGCCCACAAGTCAGCCTCCCACCATGGTGGGTCCCAGCTAGCAGGGGGAGTATTCATTTTTTTTGTGCGTAATAAGGAGGCACTTCCGGTGGGTCCGGGCTGACAGCGGGGGGAACGTTTTTTTCGTGAAATACGCTCACTCGTCCGGTGGGTCCCTACTGTAAGGTGGAGGAATAATTATTTTGCGCGTAATAAGGAGGCACTTCCTTGCGGCCGCTTGGACCCAGCTGTCAGCCTCTCCATGTACAGTACTCTTCTGATGGAAGTCGGTCATTGACCACAATGACCACGCCGCGCCGAGAGGACCAGGGCGGTGCTCTGGACGACGATGAGGCCTAGGAAGGGGATGACGCGGAGCCTGGGAAGACGCAATAGTGGAAGCCCACGCGGAGAGGAGTACGAGGGTTCACTGGTTCGGCTGCGGTGTGAGGCTGCCGTCGCCGCAGAATAACAGGGGGGTGTGGGTGAGTAGAGGGATGGCCTGGCCAGCAGTGGGAGTAGTATGGGGGCGGTGAGGCCTCCGCGGCATAACAGCCGGCCACGGGAGGCAGGAGCAGGCGGCACGACCGGTGCTGCTTTGGGTGGCTGGACCAAGAAGACCAGAGGTTGAAGAAGCACTATGGCCATTGGATGGACATCGTACGGTCACTGAAGCTAGAAGCGTTTATTATTGACTAAGTTGACAAAGCCCTTGGTACGCTCCAACTTAGTAGGCCCACAGGTCATCCTCCAAAACGGTGGGCCCCAGATGTCAGGGGGAGGAATCATTTTTTGGGCGTCCGAAGCTAAGAATATCCGAGATTGACCAAGAAGCATGACATCCGTTGGATAGACATCCAACGGCCACTGCTGCTAGAACCGTGTATTGACTATAATAAGTTCGCAAAGCCTTGCATACGCGTCAACTTATTTTTTTAGGGGACGCTTCACTTAGTAGGCCCACAAGTGTGTGGCAGAGAACTTATAGCCCATTTGCGTTTTGTAAGAATGTACAGCCCATTTTGGAATTCTAATGGAATTTACAACAGCCCATTTACAGTTTGTTAAAAGTACAGCCCATTTTCTAGCTAGGACAATGATTAATAATTTCAACCAACCGTTGAAGACAGAATTCAGTAAAATTTCCCACATTTTGATGGGCTTCGAAATATTTTTATCCCGAAATTTCTAGTCAGATTAAATATAAATTTGTATTACGTAAAAATCCAATGAAACTTTGTGCGCGCAACAATGAAAATTTAAGATTTTCAAAATCCATAAATAATATTTTATAAACTAATATCGTGTTTGGTGCATTTTTTATAGTTACTGCCCAGTTTTTATAATTACATCCCATTTATTATTTTTTAAAGCCCATTTTCCTGTTAATCCTAATGCATTCCTCCTAGGAAAGATTTGCAGCCCAGCGGGGCGGAGAATAACAAGTTTACCTTGACTGGGTATTCCTCAAAAAGACGTATAGCTGGGCTAGCCATTTTCATCTTGAAAAAATTAGTATCTGGGGTGGATATATGGCCTGGGCTAGACGGGCCACAGCCCGCCCAGTTAATACCCTGCTCTCCTCTGAAAAACAACGAAATCATCGCCAAGAAAAACTCTATAGTGCTCACGCCTCAAAAACACAAATACTGCTTGAGCTGCTTGGTCCCAGCTATCGGCCGCACCTTGTGCAATTCTCTCGTTTATATTGACTACATAGGTTGACAATGGTGTGGGACCGTGATGTCAGGAAACCAGGAGAAAGCAAAAAAATATAGTTGTACATAATAAGGAGGCACTTGCGGACGTACGGCTATGGCCCTAGTGGGTCCCTAGTGTCATCCATTCAAAATAAAGTCATCTCCTGAATCCTCATGTTCGTTGACGATGTTAACATGCTCGGCGCCACGGCGAGCGCAACAACTCGAAGGACAACGAAGAGGGCCTCACGGGCCCTACGGATGGTCTAATACAGCGCCCGCTACTCATTCAGGAAGCCAGGATCATCAGACACCTATGAGAAGCTTCGAGAAATTGAGACGACATGAAATGGTAAGGCCGCGCTTGGGAGCTCTAGTTTATTTCAAACATGTATTAACATACAAGTGTAATTTACTCGTCATCGAAAACAGCGCGTAAAATATAGGGGTAATGAAACCGAGGGCCCGAGGTCTGTATGTAAAACCGGCGGGTTACGCGTGTAATTTGAGAGACTAGTGTATATTTTACGAGCACTGCTATATGGACGACATTACCAGACGATACATGCACGACGTGCGTATCATGCCATCCATGGGCAAGGCTGAAATAGCAGCTAACAGCTGGATTACCAATCGTCCGAGTGTCGTTCAGCGTTTTTATCGCGTGTCAAGTACTTCCGATATTTTACTAGTCAAAATCGACCAACCAAGCGCCTTCGCCCGAGACCATCTGCTTTAATTTACAAGCGTCAGTTTTACAAGCGGTTTTGGTTGGAAAACGACGATCCAATCACGGCCTAATATAATGAGTTGGTCGGAAGATCATATGGTTTCACGTCTAACCTACCCGACTTGTCGTATAGGCTATGAATGAAACATCAAACGATGAACTTCTTAACAAGCAAATCACTGGCATTAGATCGACATGCAAAACAATACGAAGCATTATTCTCAGGAGGCATGGTGAACAGCTCGTGATGCCGCAAGCCACAACATTCCAAGCTCAACTTTGCAATCAAACACAAGGCCTGGCATTACATAGACAATATTCAGAACAAACTCATAACATAGGAATATCTCAGCAGAGTAACTATTTACTTCTAAACTGAACATAGGAATAGGAAAAACACTCGACGCTGCTCACAGCAAGGGCGTCCCACTCAAAAATATCAAATTCATATCTTCTGGCTAACATCAATGAGCAAATTTTGACAAGGTTTTCCAATTCCAATATATTAAACTAACATCTTCTTGCTAACATCAATGATTAAACTTTGACAAGCTTTTCCCATCCAAAATATGTAATGCCTATGATCGTGGAGTCCTGTAGTAGCTTTTGTACTTGTTTGGGCACTTTTTGCCCAGGGCACTCCACGTGTTGTTAAATTGCCAATGGTCTCTGCAAACTAGTCATGTCACCGGTGTCTAATAATACTATGTAAAGCTTCTCGGTCATTCCTTCTGTAATGTAGCGCAAACAGTGATTGCTTCTTTCTGCAAAGTGGAAAAACCAACTAGACTCAGTAATGCAGCAGTTTGCCTTGCACATTGGCTCCTTTTGTGCAGTTCAACTAAAATCAAAGTCGGAATAAAACTGAGCTTTAATTTTGATATCCCTGTAAGCAACAATAGGTATAAGGGAAACAATTACTAAGAAATAACGGTTGATGACTTGTACTCCCAGAAGAAAAGCATCTACCGATCTACTTTATCTTAATGGGAAACAAAGTAGGAGAGTAGCAATTCTCCATCAGTGTGATTCATTCATATTGACTAAGACATTATCTTAACAATGCCTTGTTTCAACATGTATAAAGAACGACAAAGCTTATAAAGGGGGTGATGCTGAATTTGTTGTAACAAAGCAACAAGCATCATGTCTGGGTTGGTCCCATTTTGTTCACTACCTAATGGGGAAAGACAGCAATACAATAGCTTCAATTCATCATTTATGTAAAACAGTACCAATACAAGTAGCACAGCATCTCAAAACACACTGCACGATCATGTGGATTAAGGAAAATACCAACCTGTCATGATGGACACAAGATCACGTACGAATCTGCCGACACGAATAGGAAATCCAATCTTGTTTTGTGCAGTTGCACTGAAATCAAGCAAAGTGTTTCGCGTAGCAAAGCAAAATGTCACAATAGCAATAAGTTGAATAGATATCCCTGTATAAACAGAGGCAAAAAAGGAATCAATTACTGGCTAATAAAGGAGGATGAAACATGTGGCCACAAAAATGGTAATCCCGCCAATCCCTAACAAGTGTTGCAGTTTTGAAATAAGATTCAGTAGTTAATTCTAAGAGTGGCATCAATTACTGGCTTATAAAGGGGGTGATGCTGAATTTGTTGTAACAAAGCAGCAAGCATCATGTCTGGGTTGGTCCCATTTTTGTTCACTACTTAATGGGAAAAGACAACAATACAATAGCTTCAATTCATCATTTATTTAAAACAGTACCAATACAAGTAGCACAGCATCTCAAAGCACACTGCACAATCATGTGGATGAAGGCCTGTACTGACCTTTCATGAGACGACAAACATAAAATACGAATCTAACAAGACGAATAGGAAATCTAATCAAGTTTTGTGCAGTTGCACTGAAATCAAGCAAAGTTGCTGGTGTGAAATTTAAGTTTTCTATAGCAACAAGTTGAATAGATATCCCTGTTTTAAGAGGCAACAAAGAAAACAATTACTGGCCAATAAAGGAAGATGGAACATGCGGCCACGAAAAAGAAGCATCTACCTTATATTGATGGAAAACAAAGTATAGGACAGTAGCATTTCTAAAACGGTTGCATTGATTCATTTTAACAGAGAAATTCTTTTAAAACAGATCAATAGTTAATTCTGAGATTAACAACAGCAAAATAGCTACATGGGACATGCCAACACCATGTGCGTCCACACGTATAAATGGGTGATGCAGAGTATGTAGCCAAGCAACATATATGCGCTGGTCCCATATTTGTTCTCTTTGAACCTTCTTCCTATGTGAGGGTAGAAAATCTAGTCGTGCACAAGCTACCCGACCCCCCCAGTTTCTTTCCCTTTTCAACAAAGATATCAGTTCCTTACAGATGTGTGTACTGGGTTACCCCCTTTTTCCCTTCTCGACCTACAAAGCGGCTGGATAGCCAGTCTATACTACTTTCCGCCCCTCCTTTCCTCATTGAACCACATCCTAGATTCTTGCTCCAGCCCACCGCACCCTTCTTTCCTCTTTGAGCCAAGACCTAGATTCGACTACAGATCGAAAAAGAACCACATGCAGCTAGAGCAACTACGGTTTCAAAGAAACTTATACCTTAGGGTCGTCGGGATGTGGCAAGGCGTGCGGCGGGAGGCCGGATCTACCCACACTACGTACAGCAGCGAGGAAGAAGGGGTCGGTGGCCCTCCCGCACAGGCGCTGGGTGAAAGAGAACAGTGCAGCCGGCAGTGCATTGCCTCCCTCGCCGAAGGCGATAGAGTGAACGCTGCACCTCCTCCCCTTCCCGGTGCGACGGGATACGGACGCCTCCTTCACCAGCTGTGAGGGGGGAGAGAGAGACAAGAGGCCAACACGGTCTTGTTTAGATCTGGTGAAGAGAGGGTGAGAGACTGTGAATATAGCAAACCCTAGCAAATGAACGCTGAGCCTCCAGCGTGTAACATATATGTAGTGCGGCGAGCGTGTGGAGAGTGCAAACCCTAGCGAACAAGCGCTGAGGCTCCCGCTTATATATACTACTGTAGTACGGACTGAGCTCCGGTGCCTTCACTACACCTGCTTTTGGCTGTATGACAGGTGAGCCAGCCACATTTTGGGCCCACCTGTCGTAAAACCCTAGCGAAAATTGCACCAACGTGAAAGACGATTGCGTCTCCAATGCAACCAAGGTGAACTGATGAAGGATATCATCTTTGTGCGTAACAAGCAAAGAGCACTGATGGAAGACAACTTGTTTTTCGTCGAAAATCGATCAGCTTCACCAGTCGACGCAACCATGAGGCGCAACCGTGAGCATCGATAGGTCATCGTGGTGATGCATCATCCATTTGGCATCAAGTTTGGGTGAGGCACCTAAGAAGTTTGACAAATCCTCACTGTGGTCTGTTTCTTCTCAGTAATCTAGCTCAAGGAAGGAAGAACCACGTGGCAGAGGACAGTGAGGCGGAACAACAATGGCCATCCAATTTTGTGCAGTTCCACTAAAATTGAGGAAGACCTGCCCAGGTATGGAGACACGCATCGCTGTTTCCAAAAATATAAAAAAGGTTAGTAACGACATCTCAATTGTCAATAAGAATTAATGAAAAGTACACCAACAAACAGAAGCATCATAATTATCTTGATGGGAACTAAACGAGGATACCCGAGAAAAAAGCATTTCTTCATTTAACCAGTGATAGTACTACCACCATATGGACAATGACCGCACAACCACCATGTACTTTTTGTCGAAACAACATGTATACCTCCACCGAGGCATAAATCAGGACAACTTTTTGAGTGGCATTCCCTCTATAATAGTACTAGTAGGTGATGTTGGACCAGCCGACAAACCCTAGCTACTATACATGGGGAGCTGGGGAGTAGTCGCATAGAAGAAAACCCGCACGCAGCGGCCTGGGGAGCTGGACCAGTACAAGAAGTTATACCTCAAGTGGGCGAGATGTCGTTTAGGTGGGCGGGCGGGATCTGCCCACACGACGGCAACGAGCAAGGGCGCGGAGGATCTTCGTCCGTGCCAGCGCCGGCTTTGAGAGGACGATGTGCATCGGCTTCCTCCATCGCCGACAGCGACAACATCAACACTGCACCTCCTCACCCCCCGCAGCGGATGGGATTCGGCCGGATTTGTGACCACCGGTGAGGAGAGAGATAGAGTGGACATTATCATCTTGTTTTGATATGGAGAGGGTAAGAGAGTGAGACGCGAGAAACTCTATCAAACAACAGGCTATAATGGAGTAAAAAAATCTCTCCATAGTAGTGGTTTTAAATAGAATACGCGCGTTCCCGGAAAAAAGAAACGAAAACTGGCGGACAATTTTTTAAGGGTCTGTCTAGGACACATCTAGATGTGACATAGTTATGTCACATATAAGTTGATGTCCACTCTGTTTGTGGTCTTTTCCTAGTTTTTTTGTTTCTTGTTAATACATCATATACTTGTGGGAGCTTAGATGTGATATCCTTAAATAACATCTAGATGTGAATTAGACAAACTGATTTTCTAACGTACCAAGAAAGAAAACTCGATCAAAAACACGCCCTCGCTTCCAGGTCGCGAGAGTCGTCGCGCACACACACATAGACATAGACATGCATATCCATGTTTACGTAAAATTCCATTTCCATCTCCATATCCAATCATATTTGTCCAACTGGCACATTATTTATGTTGTTAATTATATACGCAGCAATATTAACGTACATCATCTCTTGTTTGCGCACGTCCGGACTGCTGCCATGGTCGGTCCTGACCAACCCGATCCCTCTTCATCACCAGCACGTGCTTCCCGCCCGAAACGGTTAGTGCCGCATTCATGCCCGGCCAGAGCGGACGCGACCTCTCACTGGCACCGGCATTGATTGCGGCGCGCTCGCCAAGAGAGCGTCGCCCGCGCCGCTTCCGTGTGCACGCGGCTGCTCCGCGTTCAAAGGTCACAACAGCCGGCTACAACATGCACGATCTCTTCCAGTAGTAAGTTCTTGGGAGTCCGTGCTACAGCTAGCTGTCCTCCCCCAACTCGTCAATCTCTTCCAGTAGTGCTAGTACTCCATGGCGCGATCCATCGAAAAGCATGCGGGAAAGATATGGTATACTACTCGGTTTGCGGTGAGTGGCATGCCGAGCGACCGTGTGGGGTCGAGCCGTGGAGGAGGGTGAGACACGAACATGACAGACGTGATTTAAACGTTGGTTTTGCTCGATGGTGCGATCCAACGAAACAAAATGTTGGTTTCTCCCCGTTTCCATTTTTTCTCCGGAAAAACGGAAACTTTTCCACTCCATTTTCATTCCTATTCCAAGGTTGCCCCGTTACAACATTCCATTAAATACAAAGGAAAACTAACACGCATGCTGATGCATCTCAATGATTCATAGATCATAGCCAATATTTACTTCACAACTAAAGAAAAAAGTTGTGAGAGCATGTACGATAGAAAAACTACAGATGGGGTCACTACACCTTAAACCCTAAACCCTAAACATGATTTAATTTCCTCGCTAGGTAGAACCTATCGAAGGAATGTGCTAGAGGGAGATTCTTTAGTGAGAATGTCGGCAACAATAGAAGCAACACTCTTTGGTTCTCCACCTTCTGGTACCTCTTGTTCCATAGCACTTTCCATGCCGGGAAGGAAAGACGGCTGGCACCCTCGGATCATACGATGCTTTTGTGCAGTTCCACTAAAATCGACCTGAGCATCCCTGATGGCAAAGATATTGAAGAAGTGTGATTAGAATAATAGTACTGGCACTAGTTCATGAGGCATAAACTCATCACAAATAGAAGCCGGTAGAAGTAGAGAAAGATCGACATGGAGATGGAGCTACGACAGTGGAGCAAGCCGGCTCCAAAAGGAAGATGGACTACCTAGGACGTCGGGCTGTAGCTAGAAGGGCGGTTGGGACGCGACATCGGCCCATACCGTGGTGGCCCCCGATTGGGACGCACCCACTGTGGGTTTTCTCCCTCACCGATGTCGACCGCGTCTACGCAGAACATTGTTCCCTTCCCCCAGCTACGGGATCAGGCTCGTCGTTCTATGCTTGTGAAGAGAGCAACCTAAGCAAGCAGGCTTGTAGCTGAGGCTCCTGCTAGTGTATATATAGTGGTTTTCTTTTTCTCCCCATATCAACCATTTTATATTGCGTACGTGTCATTCAAGGGTGAAATGATGGTTGCTTCTTCCGACTAACTTACTGTGTGATTTGACTGCTCCTTAGTGGCCCCTACACGTACTCCCCCTACGTGTATGCAACAGTCACACGTACACATGGACGCAAAAACGCGCGCGACGCCCTAATGCATGCATGTCCGAGCACACGACGGAACACATACAGTCACGCTCAAGTGCTCAACCTACACGTGCATGCACACACATACTCAGTTAGGGTGAGCTAGTGACCGTATGAACAACGGAAAATATATATATTGAGCGCAGTGAGCGTATTATGAAGTCCACTGACCGTATTTTACAAATATACAGTGACAGACAGTGTATTTATCTTGGTTGAAATTAAGCCATTTTAACCGGAGAGGAGGCGTCATGGACTAGCATTACTTTGATGTGTCCCGTCAACTTGCCGAACGAGGAGAAGGTTGCAGGATGGGAGAAGCTTGCGCGCGGTGGCTCGCAGGACAAGGAGAAACTTTTGACTAATGCAAGCTCTCCCTCGCTCAGGCGGTGGACGTGCAATAGTTAATTCGGTGTCAGATTACCAGAAGCATACACTATACTACTAGTGCTATTATTGTTCGACTTCTCGAATAGCCAAGCGCAAAGTTTACTAGTACTAATACTATAGTCCATAAAGGTACGTACTATACTAGTACTAGGAACCGGATGGAGGAGCGTCTGCACTCTTATTATATTTTTAAAATGTGATAAAGCAATCTTCAACACATTTGGTTCTCTTTGAGGGTTCTCGCATGTGATAATGGAAGTTGATTGCATGGAACACTCACCACAATTCTCGCTTAATTCTGGCTCATATCCTGTTAAAAATAGTAGCGCTCAGTATTATTTCCTCTTTTTTTGTTATTCAGCATGTAAACAGGTCAGCAAACCTTGCGGCGCATCTTCGTGCGAACCGTGCTTGCTGCACTTTGAAAGTGGCCGAGAGCTGGCTTGATGAAACACCTCGCTTCCTACTTCTTTTTTTGCAGGGTACCTCGCTTCCTAGTGACCAGTGTCTTGGCTGATCGTCCTAAGAATGCTTATATATGAATAAAGCTCTCTCATTTACCCGCAAAAAAGATTAAGCCATATTAACCGGAAAGGAGGGAGTATGGACTAGCATTACTTTTTGGTGTGTCCCGTCAACTCGCAGAACAAGGAGAAGCTTGCAGGACAAGGTGAAGCTCTCTTACGCCTTTTGACTAATGCAACCTACCCTCGGTGGACATGCATCAGTCCATTCGGTGTCAGTTTGTCAGAGGCATACACTGTAGTACCCAACATGCGGAGTAGCATCATTGTTCGACTTCACGAAGGGGCGAAGAGCCAAGCACAGTAGTACGCGTACTTGGTTTTGCACCTTCATACTACTCCACCCTCCGTCATAGTTTACAGGGCACGCTTCATTATGATGCATTTCTCTCGATGCATTTCCACCACGAGAGAGACTTTAGACGCGTTTGGTTTAATGCTCAATTAATTAGGGCGTGGTAACCACAATCAAGTCCACAATATTCTCTCCATGTACTGTACTACTACAGAGTGCATGCATGTGTGTACCCGGGGTGGAAGCACTGCATGCATGTGTGTACGCATTATTCCCTCTAGTAATAGACGTCGTGCTATAACTACCAATGCTATTTTTCAGGCCGATCGCTAGTCGCCTTGGTCCCACATATTTTTTTCTTTTTTCTGAAGTGCGCTGTATAAACAGTGACAGATGGAGTAGTATGAGTAGATTCAAAGGAGAGCGTATTGATGGTTGCTTCTTCGGAGCAACTTACAGTGGGAAAGGTGGGTCTTATGATTTGACTGCTCATTACTCACTATTAATGCGGCGCAACGACCGGGCTGAGTCTCCCATGCGGTTGTGCACTACCCCCTTGGTTCTTAAATATACTCCGGCGTATTTGTCTTTCTAGAGATTTCAATGAGTGACTACTCAAATATTTGTCTTTTTAGAGATTTCAAATGGACTGCCACATACGGATGTATATAGACATATTTTAGAGTGTAGATTCACTCATTTTGCTCCGTATGTAGTCACTTGTTGAAATCTCTCTTAAGACGAATAGAATATTTAGGAACGGAGGGAGTACACAGACGAAGCAAAATGAGTGAATCTACACTCTAAAATATGCCCGTTTGAAATTTGTAAAAAGAAAAATATTAAGGAACGAAGGAGTATAATTTTGTGCATGGCACATGGACCCGGATGATGAAGAGGCTTCTGGCAATGCTATCAAGCTTCCATCATTTGTTTACATAATTGACGTACTATACAAATAATTTTCCAGCGACATGAGATTGTACAATGGTGTGAGCTTTCAGCTTATGTTTCGCGTGTCTTGCCATCGATGCTCTTTCGGAAACAATAAAAAACTAACTTCCTTGCTAATGCATGTCAATTATTAGCAGATCAGAGCTAATAATTACATCACAACTAAAGACAAAGTTGTGAGAAGGTGTTAAATTAAAATTGATCCATGCTTTCAGTGGCAGCAACGTCCCCCCAGATCTATCTAAATCAACAAGGCATGTTGGGAAAAAAGTAGCTGTCTGGAGCATGCAACACTCCGATCATTTTGTGCAATTCCACTAAAGTAGAGTTGAGCGTCCCTGTTCCAAAGATATCAAGTGTGATTACGATAATAGAGGACTACTGATGAAACAATAAACACACAAATAGAAGCCGGTCACCTTTGCAGTCTCTCTTAAGACTAACTAGTTGGCGAAGATTAGGCTCAGAGTTGGATGAGGAGGATACCCTTTGTGCAGTCGCACTGAAATGTAGAGACGTTGCCCGTGTGACATTTTAGTACAACTGCACAAAACACTCTTAAGAAAAAAGTTATTTGTGCAGTTCACCAAAAGGTCGCAATAGCAACGACGTGAAATGGATAGCCTTGTTTGCAAAAAAGAGGTAGAAAGGAAACAATTACTGGCCAATAACAGTTGATGACACATGCGACGACAAAAGAAGCATATTCCTTGTCCTAAGGGAAGATAACAACACGGTTGTGTTTGTCTAAAACGGTGTGAGGACGAGAATGCAATATGGAAAGTACGCCGGACGAGCTACGTTTTGGGCAAAGAACTATGGAAGATCCACATGCAACAACGTGGGAAAATAGGCAGTGGAGCAAGGCCGGAGGGGATACCTGGAGGTCGTCGGGATGTAACTAGGTGAG
This sequence comes from Triticum aestivum, assembly GCF_018294505.1. Taxonomy (NCBI): domain Eukaryota; kingdom Viridiplantae; phylum Streptophyta; class Magnoliopsida; order Poales; family Poaceae; genus Triticum; species Triticum aestivum. The sequence continues at coordinate 179,019,047 of NC_057800.1, read as the reverse complement.
CAGCGGCGGGCGGAATCTGTGAGCAGGTGGCGTTGGCCCTGCCGCGCCGGAGCTTGGTCAGAGAGAACGGCGTGTACCGCAGATCGGGACGTGCTGCCTCAGCGCCATCGAACAGAGAAATGATGCACTTCCTCCCTTTCCCCCGGCGGACAGGATGCGGCCGGATCAGTGACCAACAATGAGAGAGAGAGAGGCCACCGCACTCCCTTTCCCCCAGCAGACAGGATGCGACCGGATCAGTGACCAATGGTGAGAGAGAGAGGCCACCGCACTCCCTTTCCCCCGGCGGACGGGATGCGGCCGGATCAGTGGCCAACAGTGAGAGAGAGAGAGGCCACCGGAGCCTTGTGTGAGATACTCTGAAGAGCGGACTACCTTTTCCTCCATAAAAATCGTTTTATATTCTGTGTACGTGCCATTGAGCGCTATAACATTATTTAAAAATAACGCAGCAACACGTCAAGTAGAACTTTGTTTCGTGCACGTGTGGTACACAGCCTCCCTAGGTAAACAACCTCTACAGGCGTTCAAATTAGCACGTGGGCTGCCATTTCGTAAAGAAATGAGCTCCACCGTGTACCCGCACGGGTGTGGCTGGGCACGAAGCGTGAGTACATGCACGGTGCACCTATTCTCTTATTGTATACGCACACCACCTACATGGGGTTGTGTGAGAGAGATACAAACCTAGAGAGATATAGTGTGTTGGTTCTTGAGAGTTTTTTTG